>NC_054712.1:55063171-55122945 GCF_016097555.1 Gigantopelta aegis | reverse complement strand
ATTTACTACCAATAATATTTTTCATTCAGAATTATTGAACACATACCACGGCTGGAACAACGGGCGAGCGCTTTACCATAGCAGATATAGTATGTCACTTTTTTTTTTAAAGTCGATATTAAATATTTGAAACGTTCTTGGCGCAAGGGTTTAGATAAAAGTGGCATTTAAAGTTGAAAGTCAAGCAAGCAGATCATGTTAAAAGATCAAATACAACCATAGTTTATCTTTGTAGTCGTGAAAGTTAGGTCCTTCATCATGTGAATTCCCACATCTCCAGTAAACTGGATCGATTTTATGAATACATTATAAATTAGCAACATTTTCTTATTATAGTTTCTGCTGATTTTATATAGCACCAAAAATGGAAATCGGCCATTCATAGCGCACACATCAAATGCCATGGCACGTACTGTCCTGTCTATGGGTAAATGTTAGACCCATCTAATTAAAATTAGCTCCACTATTACATGTAGATCTAACAGCAACCCGTTGGAGCTCATATCCAGTTTACCTTTCATTCGACCAATCAAAACCTTACTTGCAAAATCATGTCAGTGATTTGAAAAGAATTTGAAAACATTCGGGATTATGCCGAGGGTATACGAAATGATTCGGGTGAATTATGAAGTATGCCGGAAAGTAATTTCAATATAAATTTTTATATAAACTTCGTTTCAAGACGACACCCCGCCCCCCCCCCCCCCGTGATGGTAGGCTATAGCCATAAAACTGTTTATACTAGTATACAATCCAGAGTTTATTACTGCACTTTTCCCCCTTGTTTTTTTTTTTTTTTTTTTTTGTTGTTTTTTCAATGTTGAAATAAACCAACAAGTTCGCCTATTGCATAAATAGTCTCGCCCGTTAATTTTAGAATTTGTATGCTCCAGAATAACTTTATAAAAGGCGAAGTGTAATTGGTCGATATTTAAATTGTTATTTATAGATGAAGTATCACCTGGTCATGGAAGTCACGCAATGCTGTTAGATCTACTGGTAGACCAGTAGAATTAATTTTAATCAGATTGATTACGCATCAAATAGTCAGATTAAAATGTACTGCGGTGTCATTAAGATTTGGGACTGAATTATTTCATAAGCTGGCAAATTTAAAGGAGCTCAATCACGGATTTAGTGGGCCTTGTTTCTCTAAATATGCATTATAAATGGAAATTACATTCATTTGGAATACCAAACCTAGTTACTGTATGATCCAAAACATTTTAATTGAACTACGATTCAGGGAATTCCACGACACGCTTCATTTTTAAAATTTGGAAGTCTTCTTGTAAAAAGTCATAAAAATACGGAAAAAACCCAGACTCGTAGTGACGAGGCTATAAATTATTATATACGACAACCGTATAATGTATTTGTGGATTTTATATAAACGATCGCCATGTATAGAAAATAACCGCGAATACGCTGGTATAAAATAATAAACAGTCGGAACATGAACTTGCCATTTATTATTATTATTATTATTATTATTATTATTAGGCGCGTGTGCAAATTATTTTGACTGTTTCGCAAAGAGGTATTTCGGTTTTAATGTCTAGCGTAAAAAACCCCAATGTACGGTTGCATGTTTTGTCGTCCAAAAGTTTGCTAATTATTACTTAACCCAGTTGAATCCAGTTCTACTTGCTGGGACAAGTTCAGCCTGCTGTTTGTGCGTGTGTGCACGCACGTTAATCTTGCATTTTTATAGCCAAAACTCCTCCAGATAAAACACCGCCCCTCCACCCCAAAAAGGTAGTAGTAGGCTAATAATAATAATAATAATAATAATAGCAATAGTAGTAGGCTAGTAGTAGGCTAGTAGTAGTAGTAGTAGTAGTAGTAGTAATAGTAATAATAATAATTGTGTATTATTATTATTACATGTATTATAATGTTAGTAAAATCACGTCGCGGTGGGTGGGGGCGGGTGTTACAGAAACGTTACATAAATTTAGAGGGGGACCCGGAGTGGTCTAAGCTTTAGGCTACTAGTAGCCTATAAAAAATGTATTTTGAGTTTTATTGGCCCTTGCAATTTTGAGCATTTGAAATGTGACTAAATACAGCAAAATAACCTTTTAGTCATATTTATTTACGGTAAAATTAACTCTTTTTTTTACAAAATTTACGTAAGCAGCCTCAAAATTGCAATCAGTGAACAATTATTAAGTTCAAGCCCTGTTAGTTTGTGTAGGCCTATTGTCCGTAGTTAGTTTCTCTTTCAGTTAATCTACCTCAGCCGCTGATAATTTATAATTGTTATATTTATTTATTTATTCATCATCATCATCATTATTATTATTATTGTTATTATTATTGTTTATTAATTATTTATTTATTTATTTATTATTATTATTATAATTTTTTTTAGTACTGTAGGGACAATATGACGCTATTCATATATCTATGAAAAACGTACACAGGAGGGTCCGCTAAATTCATATACTCCCCCCACCCCCTCCCCTGTTCAAAAAATGCACTGTTCGTACAGTACTTAGTATGTATTCCTCCTGTTCCAGATGGTTCGGTAATATGGATCAATCAAATACATGTACTTATTTACCGCCTATATACATTTTTGCTGTGAATATAGCCAGCCCTCGTTATAGTGGAGGCTATAGACACAGCCTTCGTATATATAGTCACATCGTATATAAACACCGTCTAGTTAAGAGTATTCTTTAAAAATGTAACAATTCCTATCCCAAGTCAGCTGTTATGGCATATTTTGTATAATAATGAAGTTGACAAGGTGGAAAATGACGGTGTTTGTGATCCAGATGTTTAGACTTTTTCGCGTACGACTAACGATACATTTACCTATAGATGCAAAGGCCTAACTAGTCGGGATTGTCGACGTTTAACATGCTTCTGTTACTAAAATAAATTAATGTATAAGCTTAATATCATTCAGTACATGTTTTTATTAATTTTTAATAATTTATTTTCATTGGGGTTTTTTTCTTTCTATTTACCCTATGTCGCAGAGGACGGTTGAGCGTTCTCGTTACACGAGCTTGCTAAATCGTTTTGGCACTGCGGTTATTCGGGGAATGCCCGTCACGTGACTCAAAATAATACGTCACACCTCTGCTCTCCAAATAGCGTTATTTTTCTCAGAATTATGGACCGTACCCATAATTCAATTATTTTTTTATAAAATATCAATAATAATTGTGATATGGTGGTTATGTAGATGGTTCAATGAAGTACTTTTAGGTACAAATCAAATGTATATATTGTCATATAATATTTTGTTGGGTCAGTAATTAGGTCAACCATCTGTGACAGAGCGCGTTTAAGCAAGTAACTATTTATTCTTCTTCTTATCAATACTCATGAAAAGTAATTCTACCCAATATCTGCAATCACTAATTACCACGGACACATACATGTGTAAGACATCAATTATGCAGGTACAGGCTACACTGTGGTGATTAAAGTTCCCATGGGGTTCGGGTCATGCTCCTCGGACACTATAATTAAAAAAAGAAGAAGAAAGTTTACTTTAAGTAGGGGGTTGGATCAGGGGGTTTCGACCCCGAAAATAAGTCAAAACGAATGTATTAAGTCATACCTATAATTACTATCAGTACAATACATCTTGATACCAGTGGCTTGTATTAGGCCTACTAATATTGTGAGCAGAATTATGGAAATACACAGTGAAACGTTTCCAGGTCAGCTCATTTTGCCCGAACATCTCCGAATGCGACGATTTTGGCCAGCACTAGGGGAACAGTTGACCCTCTCTGAACCCCCGCTTTGTACGCTTACGGTATTAATGTCTTTGAAACTTTACAAAGAGTAGCCTGTGAAATAAGGAATCCATGAATAGACCACTCCTTGTGAATATCAACAACATATCTAAAAGAGACTATAAAGGTCGTGTCTACTGTCTTTGGACTGGTGCCACTGATGACGCTGACCAAAGGTTGTGCCAAGGGTTGATGTGCCTGTGCCTTTCGAGGATAGGGGCACATTAATAGGTTTTTGCTTATTCGTACCATAAAGCCCATAACTTAAAAAACAAAACCTCATAAAGTCTGAAAAACAAGTTTATGTTTTACTTTTATTTGACATACATTATACAATCATGTTAAAGTAATTTTACATATTTTTGACATACATTATACAATCATTATCATAATCAAGTCAAAGTAATGTTACATTGGCACACTGATTTTAATGCACCAATTAAGTATTGTACAGCGTAATTATAAAGTAAGGATGACATTAGTAATAAAGGTTTAAACAATAGATTAAAATGAAACAATACATATTGGTCCCATATTATAATAAGTCAACAAAATGTCAGTGTGTATTCAACACTAACGGTCTAAAATATGATTTCACCAATGCTATGACAACTGTAAGCATAACGCTCAAATTTTATCCTGATTCGATCCTTTTCCTATTTAATAGTATACTCATACTAATAACCACACTGACAAGGGTGCCGGTTTACGAAGCGATCTCCTTAAGACTTCAAAGGCGTCCAGGCTTCCATTTTTGTAGGGGGCAGGCTGGCCTTTGCCCGAATTAAACGAAAATGCCTGAATCTGCATAACAACATTTATTCATGTTAGCATTACTACCAAAAGGTTATATATGGTTGCAAACGAATCACTACGTATTCTTACACTACTTTTGATGGATGGCTAAATTTTTAACGTGCATATATGCCACTATGCCACGAAGGCTTCACACACGCCTGTCACGGGCTTAATCTCTGACTTTTGCCAGTGACTAAGTCCGGGGCTGGGGGGGGGGGGGGGGGGGGGGGGGGGGGGGGGGGGGGGGGGGTTATACTACTTTTGAGGGTAGACTGATAGAAAATCGTCGTAAAGAGGTCTCATGGTTAGCATATTTTGCCTGAATATCTGTATAATGTTTGCTAGAATTTGAGGGATTGCTCCAGCACTAGGCACTCCCCATCCCCCACGTCTCACATGCTTATGCCTTAAGTCCATACATAATCTTAGTGCTAGGATCGTTTCATAAAACGGGGCATTGGTCAGTTTAGTGACAATGAATTTTATACAGGTAACCTAAAACAATCAACCTGTTGACTATCGTACGTTTATACATGTACCATTATACGTGAAAAATAAAGTGAATATATATATTCTTTTTAAAACTGACCCCTTCCCCAACTCAAAATAAACACTAATGGTGGGAAGCAGACCTGGGACCCCTGTGAGCCATTCCTATATCAGCAACATAAGGCCTTGTTGTGATCGTTATAGCACTTTAGCAAGTCTACCTATACAATATGTATCCAGTGATTTAACAGAAAAACAAGGGTCATACTTTTTGAAATTGAATAATGGGGAAATTATGCAATCCAGAACATTGATATTTTGCACAAAACCAGTTTATAATATTGTGTACTGATGGTGAAATTAATATTGTGTACTGATGGTGAAATTTCGATTTTGATACATTGGTTTCTTTTAAAAATGGCATGCAATAAAACAAGCAATGCCAAAAAATACTATACCAATTAGAACCTACTCAAGATAGCACTAAACCAAATAACTTCTGGCTGGGTCAAAGTTCGAGGTGCACCAAACTTTTGATAGAGAAGTGAACTCCACAAGTCCTGTTATTGGTGATAAATGTGAGTTGGTTGTAAAAAAAATAAGTTTCATCTGGGCAAAAAATGTATGCAATTTTATTTCATCTGGTACCACTGTATCAAGTAGCCTTGTGCTTGAAACATGTATGGGGCATCTTTAAAAAAAAGTATTCGAATTTTATGCAGAACATAGGGTAGACATAGATGCTACCCGTTATCTCAGAAATGAGCAACTTGACCCCCCAATGTTTTCTGATTCACTTTAAGGGTGAGGATGGTAGTATTTATATCCATTGCATTTATGTCAATTGATACGCTGCAGGTAGGAGTTTTAGCCACATATGTTACTATTGTCGTCTATGGGATTTGATTTGGTAGTATACACCCTCAACATTTACCATAAGTAATACCAATGATGGTTGATTGTCACACCATTTTCTTTTCCTAAGATAGAAGTGCCATAAAGATCGCTACAAGTCCTTGTGATTAGTTGTATTTCAACTTCATGAAAATATGTCACAGAAAAAAAACATTGGGAATTTTATAGCCAATTTAAGAATTTCAAATACATGTAGCTGTATTTTTGTCCCTGTTGTTTATCAGCATTTCTTGAAGTTATGATTACATCAGATGACCACATGCTACTTAATGCTGAAGTGATATTCACCAGAATATTTTAATTCATCTTTGGTGTCTATTTGAACGACTGTCACTGAAGTTACATTTTTTTGTATTGTTCCTGACGAAAATACAAGAATTTGGTTACAGAAACTGGCTTTAGATCAAATGTCAGTCATCATGAAAATACCCTATTGACAAATTGTATATTTATAACTTCAACAACACTACAAAAGGACCCAATGAAAGTCAAAACGGTCTTCAAGCATATGTAATCAATACATGACTTTGCATTTATAAAATTTGTTTTCTATGGTTATAGTCTTCTTTCATAGCCATAAAGTATTCCATCATTTTGTTTACCTGAATGGAAATCAAATAACTAATTATGGATGTAAATAATTATGTGTTCTATGAAATGCAAAAGAAATAATAAAAAATCCACTGCTAAAATTATGGTGAGATGTAAATATAGAAAAATAAAATGACAGACAAAAGAACACTTTTAATGTTTTTGAGGATTCCAGCCTCAAATAAACCTCCACCAGATAAATTTAATGCTAATCTCATTTCAGTTCTGTCCTCCACCAAATATCAAATATGTTTAAATGGATGAAGAATGCAACAATAAACTCAATTCATGCTTAATATTATATAGGTATACAATAAACAAGAATTTTCATGGAATTAAATGTTTTGTCTCCATAAACTGATTGGGTGAATAAAGATATAATGTATTATGCAACATTCAATTGCTAATCTTTTTAAAATTAAATTGAAATAATAATTAATTTAATACATTTTTTTTTTTTTAAATGCAACCATAAATCATATTTTTCTGATTAGAACTTGTAGATTATGAGAAATGGACCTGGACCACATTTTACAAATCAGTCTTAGTGCTAAGATCACCATGGGTGCGTAATGTAGCTATGCATTTAAGATCATCTTGGCGCTAAGATCGCTGCGTAAAACAGGGCCCACAACTCAAAAGTGATGCCTTTGCTGTCGGAAAAGTAAAAGATACAACAATATTTACTCTAGTAACTTTTCAAATGTGGCTAACTGGATAAATCAACTGAATTAAAATAAATGTTTTAATATTTACCTGCTCAAGTTATATAATGTAGCTGAATGATTCCTTACAATATTCCTCATTTACAATATCAGTGTCTGTATATATAAGGTGTTTTTGGGGTGTCCAAATGTTTGTAGTAGCCGCTGCCCTAACTGGATTTTACCCCAATAATTTTGTACCTCATTTTATGTATTAAAATGAAGTTTGAGATACTGCAAACATTAGGATGAACAGAAACATACTGCTTGTACAATCACTGATATTCTAAATAATAAAATTTAAATACCGGTAATATGAAATTTTAATAGACAAAAAGGCTCCATTTGTGAGAAATATCTGAACACTCAGGCCTGTCCCTATAACACAAATTTAATCTCTAATTGTAAAATAAATTCCATGAATGAAGAATCCTAAAGGATATTTTCTATTTCACATTATTTAATCTTGTGTTTTTCGTTTTCTTTTCGACAAGACTAAATATGTGGTGGGCTTTTTAGTACCTGCTTTTGCGATGCTTAAAACTGTCTGATAAACATTAGTGGGTTAGTCAAGGTTAGTCGTTACCCAACAACTGATAGCTAATGCACTGCAAAGTCGGTTTGTTCATTTCCGAACTTTAATAAAGTGGGACTACCTTTTGTAAACTTTAATCTGGTGGGACTACATTTTAATTTGTATTATGAAGTGAATTACAAGGTAACAAAACATCATGGTAAAATGAACACAGAATAAACATTGATTTTATGTAACAGCAATTTTAGACTTAATAAATCTTTTTTAAACTTTCCCATATAAAGGTCACATTTATTGGTACCAGACTCTATTCATTTGAACATCTATAAAACAATCTTCAGGCACTGAATTCTTGGACTTTTAAAAAGGATTTGGCCAGAATTGTAAACATGATTTAATATAGATAATTTGGATACTGTCTCATAATCTTACACTTCTGACCCAAAATCTAGGATTAGTGGAAGCACGGAATACTGCTAAATCTGCAGCCTGAATACACAGTTTCTTTGAGGTTAAAATATGCATTGATCACAGTGAACATCAATTCAGTTTCTAGACGTCAATATCAAGATGTCTGTTTCAACACTGTTTGTGCTACCTATCTCGCTTGGCATCAAAAATATCAATTTCATCACAGTTCTCTTCATCATCATCATCTGTGTTCGCTCTTCCGTCTTTTATTAACATTTCCATGTCAAGAGATTTCTTTAATTTCTTTGTTGTTGTTTCATTTCCTAAAAAGATAAAGTAAAAGGAAATTGAATAAAAGCAAGATAAGGCCACACTTTTTTTTTTTAGGATTACACATTTTTTTTTGAAGGAGGCAATGTCGGAGGATGGAATAAAAATAAAAATAAAATTCACCCAATTCCTGTTGTTATTATTTGTGTTTTTGTATTATGGATGTTTTCAGTAAGACAACCGATTTCAGTCAACACGTTGTTTTGTGACGTATATTGGCCATACTGAATTCCAAACTTGTCGACAGATGAAATGAAATTTCAGCAAAGTCGGAGTTGGGTATAAATTAAAGTATTAACATCATTCAAAACATACTTTGTACTACTTTTAATAAAAATCCATCAAGATAAAATTTAAATAAACATATTAATTAATTAATGAAATGTCAAGGGAGAGAATGATTCTTCGGCACTCCGTTTCAGATGGGATTGAATTCCACTTTTCTATATACCACTCCACTCCAGGTTGCACCGCACCAAATAAAATACTTCCGGATCGAAGCTGAAAGTGCACCGACAAAATCTTACGGAGTTGGAATTGGATGGGCTTGTAAATACTGATTTAGCGTTATATTTCAAGGCTTGTATTTTTATTTATTTCGTATTTCCCGACACCACCACTGTAAAAATCATAAGTAGGCGGGAAAATTAAATTAAAAATTGGCTGAAAACTGAATTTTTTTTTTTTTCATTTTGGCAAAATTAACGTCGGCGGATCCGTAATCCGAAAAAAAGAGAAAAGTGTGGCCTAATTAAAAAAATAAAATAATTTCAGGACAGTGCATTATTTCATTGATGGGGTTTTCCTCCCTAAGAAATTTCTTGTTCCAGTCAGTAATCCACAATTGGTGTAACAAAAACTGTGGTATGTACTATCCTGTCTGTTGGATGCTGCATATAAAACATCCCTTAATGCTAATTGGAAAAAACTATATGTAGCTCCCCTTTATATTTCGGCAAACCATTCAAAAATGTGCCTAATTCCTTCATAGAAACTGTGCAACCTTTTCCTTTTGATTCAAAATTGCACAGCACCAAAACTACCCCCCACCCGTTACTGACTTCGGTCAGGCTGCTGGTGCTCCCTTGCACCTGCCAGTGCGGGCGGTCATCTCTCCCACCCACCCCAACCCAAGGCTGGCGCCTGTGCCCATGACATGCATGTGTTACAACAGCTTGCTCTGAATGTGCAAGTAAAACCCTATGACCATAATTGGAAAGAGTAGCCCATGGCGTGGTGACAGCAGCTTTCCTCTCATTATCTGTGTGGTCCGATACTATTTGTCCAGTGCTGAGTATGTCATTAAATACATGTAACACATTCCTTCCTTCTTCCAGAAGAAAGTAACAATAATAATACATGAACAGATGACCGAAATGGAATAACTAATGGCAAGCCTACTTACTTATATGCATACTTTATAATAATTTGGTAATTAGTTTTTATTGGTTTTATGTGAAAACCAGCAATTTTTGCTAAGTGTTCATTTTTCTTTACATTATTGCCATCAATTGTTGGTAAGTGTTAATTTTTTGTTACATCAATGTATAGTAAAATTTTGAATTTGCAGTACAACCAGAGCTAAAATTACAAAACAAAGTTTGTTTTGTTTAATGACACCACTAGATCACATTGATTAATTAATCACCGGCTACTGGATGTCAAACATTTGGTAATTCTGACATGTAGTCATCAGAGGAAACATACTACATTTTTTTCCATTAGCAGCAAGGGATCTTTTATATGTAGTTTCCCAGACAGGAAAGCACATACCACGGCCTTTGACCAATTGTGGTATCCTGGTTGTAATGAGAAAAAACCCAGTTGAATGGATCCAGTAACGCAAGCACCTCAGGCGAGCACTCAACCAACTGAGCTAAATCCTGCCTCTAGATGGAGTTATGTGTTTTGTTTAACGATTTATGTTTCAAAATGCATTTTAGAATAACTATGATAAAAGCCCCTTTCCAGTATGGGAGGGCAACAACACTGTCTACGAGTCATGTTATGAAGCAACAGGAAAATATATACACTGGTGGGGGGTGGGGGGAGGGGAGATATGCCCTCCTCAACTTCAACATTTTGTCATCTGCCGCATTGTTTCTGCCAGAAAGAAATTTTTGGGTATGGCGCTTTTGAATTGAATGCAACCACAGTCAACGGGATATGAGGGGCCTCCCCCAAAAAGAAAATGGGTTAAGTTTAGGGTTAGGGTTTAGAAAATCATACAGTAATAATAAAGAGTAATTAATTTTTGTCATAAGGTTAACTTTAAAAAAATCGAACCTTCTGGCAGAAACCATGTCTGCATGTAACACAATGTAACACTTACTACAAACAGCTTTGATAACGATGTGCAACACGATCCCACACAAACAAACCACCAGACCAACAGCATTCATAGTGTTCATAGTGTCACCACTCAAGTGAGCAATATATAAAGTGCAAACCTCCTGCAAAAAAAGAGAAATTTAAAGGAGTTAAATTAATGTTTAAAATTTCTTTTGCTAAAGACATATCGGTACCCACCCTCTTTGTATAAAATATTATGACAGATAAACATCATAAGACATAAAATTACATTTTTATACCATACTTTTATATTATATCCTTAGTAAATATTTACAGAACTGTTTTGTGTGATATAGCAATGAATCTGCCAAAAACCATGAAAGTATTAAACCCACAAAAAAAGAAAGAAAAAAAAAAGATTAAAAAACTGACTTGAAATTTACCATTGTACCATGGACAATAATATGGTGTATTCGGCAATGTCTTTTATTAAAAACAATTTCACAGTCCGCGTGTGTATCCATCAAAATCCCAGACACCGCTCATATTAAACTGTTACCTTCAAAACCCCAGACACCGCTCATATTAAACTGTTACCTTCCAAACCCCAGACACCGCTCATATTAAACTGTTACCTTCCAAACCCCAGACACTGCTCATATTAAACTGTTACCTTCAAAACCCCAGAAACAGCTCATATTAAACTGTTACCTTCCAAACCCCAGACACCGCTCATATTAAACTGTTACCTTCAAAACCCCAGACACCGCTCATATTAAACTGTTACCTTCCAAACCCCAGACACCGCTCATATTAAACTGTTACCTTCAAAACCCCAGACACCGCTCATATTAAACCCCGTTACCTTCCAAACCCCAGACACCGCTCATATTAAACTGTTACCTTCCAAACCCCAGACACCGCTCATATTAAACTGTTACCTTCCAAACCCCAGACACCGCTCATATTAAACTGTTACCTTCAAAACCCCAGACACCGCTAATATTAAACTGTTACCTTCAAAACCCCAGACTCCGCTCATATTAAACTGTTACCTTCAAAACCCCAGACTCCGCTCATATTAAACTGTTACCTTCAAAACCCCAGACACCGCTCATATTAAACTGTTACCTTCCAAACCCCAGACACCGCTCATATTAAACTGTTACCTTCAAAACCCCAGACACCGCTAATATTAAACTGTTACCTTCAAAACCCCAGACTCCGCTCATATTAAACTGTTACCTTCAAAACCCCAGACTCCGCTCATATTAAACTGTTACCTTCAAAACCCCAGACACCGCTCATATTAAACTGTTACCTTCAAAACCCCAGACTCCGCTCATATTAAACTGTTACCTTCAAAACCTCTAATGTGTTTCCTTCATTTCCTTTTACATATAATGCTAAATTATTACGCTCAAAACCCCTCATACAGATAATGATAAACTGTTACCTTCAAAACCCCTCATACAAACAAGCATTTGAGAGTACTGCTACAGCAATACATGTCCACTACCAGGCCCAACAATTTATCGTATCTTCTCAATTCAAGGGCCATAACTCCGTTAAAAATGGGTAAATCGCCATAAAAGTAAAACTTGATCTGTAACAGTATGTGATAAACCTATACAAAAAATTTCAGCTCAATAACTAAAGGTCTTCGGGAAAAAAAAGTCCAGAAAACTAATTTTCACATCTCCTAAGTTCAAGGGCCATAACTCTGTCAACAAATGGCTAAATCGTTATGAAAAAGTAAAGTTTGTTTTATTTAACGACGCCACTAGAGCACATTGATTTTTTATCTTATCATCGGCTATTGGACGTCAAACATATGGTCATTTTGACACTGTGTTTTAGAGGAAACCCGCTGTTGCCACATAGGCTACTCTTTTACGACAGGCAGCAAGGGATCTTTTATTTGCGCTTCCCACAGGCAGGATAGCACAAACCATGGCCTTTGTTGAACCAGTTATGGATCACTGGTCGGTGCAAGTGGTTTACACCTACCCATTGAGCCTTGCAGAGCACTCACTCAGGGTTTGGAGTCGGTATCTGGATTAAAAATCCCATGCCTCAACTGGGATCCGAACCCAGTACCTACCAGCCTGTAGACCGATGGCCTAACCACGATGCCACCGAGGCCGGTAAATCGTCATGAAAGTCAAACTTTGATCTGTAACAGTACATGATGAAACTATACACAAAATTTCAGCTCAATATCCCAAAGCCTTCTGCAAAAAACATCCGGAAGGCGCTGAAATCAGTACCTTGTGTGGCCACCAGCAGCAGCAATCACTGCACGACATCTCCTTGGCATAGACTGAATGAGTCTCTGAATCCGGGCACATGGAATCCTAGCCCATTTGTCCTGCAGTGCATGTGACAGTTGCGGAAGCGTCTGAGGTTCCGGGTCATGCTGGCGTACACGTCTGTCCAGTTCGTCCCATAGATGTTCAATGGGGTTGAGATCTGGTGATCTTGATGGCCATGGCAGCACATTAATGTTCTCATTCTGTAGAAAATCCATTGTTACACATGCTGTATGCGGCCTGGCATTGTCCTGCTGAAAGAGTTATCTCTGTCGATCCAAAATGGGAAGCATGTGACGGCGAAGAATTTCATCACACATTCATTCATCTTTCTCATCTATCACCCTCTGCCTATCATTCTCATTATTTTAATATAAAAAACTTTCCAATTTCTCCCACAATTTCAATCTGTTTCAACCCTTTCTGTCAGTTTCCTCCGACTCTGTCTTCTGAGCTATCCACACCATTACCTACCTGTCTCAACTTCCTCCATGGGGGCAGTCTCTGTGTATTTCCCTGCATCCACCTGGCATCCTCGTCCTCTGCCGCTAATAAAGCTGGTCTGACTCATGGCACTACAGCTGTCAGGTTGCCTTGTACGAACACAAGTTCACTTCTGCTGGTGTATGAGATGGCTCCCCACATCATGACACTCCCTCCACCGAATCTGTCAACTTGGACAATGCAGTTGTTGGCAAAATGTTCATTGCAGCATCTGTAAACACGTTGTCATCCATCATGTCACTGTAGAAGGAAACGTGACTCGTCACTGAACCATACTCGCCGCCAGTTTCCCAAGTTCCACCCCTGTACATTCGTGCACCAGCGAACACGTAAATGTTGATGTTGACGTCACAGGACGGAGCCAACATACGGTTTTCTAGCCCGTAAACCAGCTTCTCAAAGTCGGTTCCGAATGGTTTGTGCAGACACCCTTCTCAAACGAGGTATGCGTCCAGCAGTGTTTGTTGCTGTGGCAGTTCGGTGACGCAAGTGCAGAACCCGGATGTAGCGATCTTGTGCTACAGTTGTTATGTGAGGTCTTCCACTTCTGGGCCAGTCTTCAGCTGATTGAAACTGCTGGTACCTATCTCAGAGACGTGAAATGGTGCTCTGATGGACATTCATGTGACGTGTGACTGCTGACTGCGATTCACTTAACTGGAGGCAGCCTATTGCAATGTTTTGATTCGGCAGGCTTAGTCTTGGCATCTTGTAACTCATCTACGTCGAAATGGAAATGAGGCATCATTGCAGCTTCAAATACCCATCATTACCCCAATCTTTTCCCCAAGTTTCACGTGCATTCGCCAAAATCTGACCATTTCATGCCGATTTCCTGCAATTGTAGCACAACGTGCGTTAAATTTGTTTTAGGGTGCATTTGGGCATGCTGTCCCATTCCCATTCAAAACCCTGATACAGATAATGTTAAACCATTACCTTCAAAATCCCAGATACAGATAATGTTTAACTGTTATCTTCAAAACCCTGATACAGATAATGTTAAACTGTTACCTTCAAAACCCCTGATACAGATAATGTTAAACTGTTACCTTCAAAACCCCTGATACAGACAATGTTAAACTGTTACCTTCAAAACCCCTGATACAGATAATGTTAAACTGTTACCTTCAAAATCCCAGATACTGATGTTTAACTGTTATCTTCAAAACCCCTGATACAAATAATGTTAAACCATTACCTTCAAAACCCTGATACAGATAATGTTAAACTATTACCTTCAAAACCCCTGCTACAGATAATGTTAAACTGTTACCTTCAAAATCCCAGATACAGATAATGCTAAACTGTTACCTTCAAAATCCCAGATACAGATAATGTTAAACTGTTACCTTCAAAACCCCTGATACAGATAATGTTAAACTGTTATCTTCAAAATCCCAGATACAGATAATGTTTAACTGTTACCTTCAAAACCCCTGATACAGATAATGTTAAACTGTTATCTTCAAAATCCTGATACAGATAATGTTAAACCATTACCTTCAAAATCCCAGATACAGATAATGTTAAACCATTACCTTCAAAACCCCTGATACAGATAATGTTAAACTGTTACCTTCAAAATCCCAGATACAGATAATGTTAAACTGTTACCTTCAAAATCCCAGATACAGATAATGTTTAACTGTTATCTTCAAACCCCTGATACAGATAATGTTAAACTGTTACCTTCAAAATCCCAGATACAGATAATGTTTAACTGTTATCTTCAAAACCCCTGATACAGATAATGTTAAACTGTTATCTTCAAAACCCTGATACAGATAATGTTAAACCATTACCTTCAAAATCCCAGATACAGATAATGTTAAACCATTACCTTCAAAACCCTGATACAGATAATGTTAAACCATTACCTTCAAAATCCCAGATACAGATACTATTAAACCATTACCTTCAAAACCCCCTGATACAGATAATGTTAAACTGTTACCTTCAAAACCCCTGATACAGATAATGTTAAACTGGATGTCTTTGACAGCAACAAGTATTCACTGAACTCCAGAAAGAATGCAATGAAAGCTCCTAGCAACACTAAACCAATTGTTGAAAAGAGTAAACTGACATCTTCATAATGGAAGACCTTTACTGAAGTTGACAAGTCTAAACCTGAAAGAAACAATACACAAAAGAATATTAAGTAATACACGTCTACGGATTTACAGTTAATAAGACTGAACAAAACATGAAAGTTAAAGTTTAAAGTTTCTTTTGTTTAACGACACCACTAGAGCACATTGATTCATTAATCATCAGCTATTAGATGTCAAACATTTGGTAATTTTGAAATGTAGTCTTAGAGAGGAAACCTGCTACATTTGCTTCCATTAGTAGCAAGGGATCTTTTATATGCACTATCCCACAGACAGGATAGCACATACCACAGCCTTTGATATACCAGTCATGGTGCACTAACGAGAAACAGTCCAATGGGCCCACCGACGGGGATCGATTTCAAACTGACCTCGCATCAATCGAAGGAAGGAAATGTTTTATTTAACGACGCACTCAACACATTTTATTTACGGTTATATGACGTCGGACATATGGTTAAGGACCACACAGATATTGAGAGAGGAAACCTGCTGTCGGCACTTCATGGGCTACTCTTTTCGATTAGCAGCAAGGGATCTTTTATATGCACATATAGGATAGTACATACCACAGCCTTTGTTACACCAGTTGTGGAACACTGGCTGGAACGAGAAATAGCCCAAATGGCCCACTGATGAGAATTGATCCTAGATCGATCGTGCATCAGGTGAGTGCTGTACTACTGAGCTACATCCTTCCCCCGCATCAATTGAGTGCTTTACCACTGGGCTACGTCCCACCCCCAAAACACATGAAAGACAGACAGACAGACAGACAGACAAACAGACAGACAGACAAACATTGTCACAAGTCGATTTACTTGTGTATATTTGTATATATCTTTTACTCATAGTGGTGCGTTAATTTTTCTGCTCAGTATAAAATACCCTGCTGTTTAGTTTGATGTTTAGGGCCGCACGTGTAATCCGTGCATGGAATTTTCCATTGCTGGCTGCTGTGACAAAACCAGTGCGGGTCGCATTATTCAGTTAGTTGGACCCAGATAGCTACAGGCTTTGCACGTGTTGGAAAGTTATGACAACGTGGTCGAGATATGTAGGATTTGGCATGGACAGCTGGGGCGAGTACTGATTTTTGTACATTGTTTTATTTGGCACAATATTTTAAATAGCATTTAATCAAAATTGCGCCACTTTGAGCATTTGTATGGTGTAGTTAAGAAACCAGTTGTATATAATTAGGTAATAGTTGAATATTATGTAGTTAAATATTATGGATTTAATTAGCGTGTATTTAAAAGTTTTACAACATATATAGAAAATATTGCAGGTATCAAATGTTCATAATGAGGTATTTTAAGAACTTGTGTTAGGATAGTGGTTCACAATTTATGTTCCGAGATTCCACTGTGTATTAGCCTACAAAATAGTAGAATCGTTTTTTGACTAGCATATGGCTAGTATTTAAGGTGTATGGTGAATAGTTAAAGGTAACTATTGGTTATGAAATTAATTTATTTCATGTGTGCACATTTGCAGAACTGTCGCCGACAGTTGATTTAGGGGTCGTGTCATTGAACACAATATTTGTATGTTGACCAATTTTTCTTGTAGGTTTTGGTTTTGTTTGTTGGTGGTTTTGAGGCTGAGATGGTTGCCATAGCCATAAGAGGTAGACGAGTTCGGGAGACGAACAGACGTCACAGCCATTAGTGATTTTGCAGTTTGAGACAAGAACTGTCGTTGATTTGGAGAAACATGGAAAATGGAATAGTGGAACAGATTTGTGACCATGAAGTCAACATGAGCATTTGAAGGACACTTGGGATGTATAGTGAACTTTTGACAGTTGTTAGTTTTAAACACAGTGAACGCTGAAAAAGAGCATTGTTTGAATTTAATTAACTATTTATTTTTGATTGTGAAAGGTTGAAATTAATGTTGTAGAATTTTCAATTTAAAAGGGGGAACATAACTTTGTAATTTGGTACCATGAAGCTTTGTTAAACCTGTATTTTTTTTAATTTTTTTTTTAATATATTTATATTAACTCTAACTGGGTTGTTGTTATTTTTGTTGAGAAGTTCAAGTAGTAACTAAATCATCCCTTGGTCATACCTGGTTGTGACAAATGGTGTCAGAAGTGGGATAGATTCAGTTAATACTACTTGTGTATTCTTGATAGATTTAACAGCTAAAGTATAAGTTGCATAGGATATTGTTTAACATGGTTTTTTGTTTTAGTTCAACTGTGGTGACATTTTGAGTGAAAGTGAAGTGGGACGTGTAAGCCAAAAAAAGGATTTGAACCCCAGTTGTCCAGGTGCTGTATCCTTATCATTTGGTTGTCATATTTTTGTTAGGCTGGTGAGTATGTTTGCTGATTGTAGAAAAAGTTTCCTGCCAACACCGAGTAACAAGTTTAACTTTGCTTAAGTGTAGATGATATAATATCATTAGATAGGCACTTTGGGTTAAACTTGGGCAATAGGGTTTTCTGGGGGAAGTATTATTTCCTGCATTCAGCATTACATTATTGGCTAGACTAACATGGAAACTCTTAAAGATTTAATGGCTCAGGGTGTAGCTCTTGGTTATGAAGATGAGGATTTGAAAGAGTTTGTGAAGGAGCAGCAAGCACAGCAACGAGAGGAAAGGTTGGCTAGAAGGGAACAAGAGAAAGAAGAACGTGAGTATACATTGGCTGTAGAAAGAAATGCAATAGAAAGGGAAAAGATTCAGTTAGAGCTGAGGGCAAAAGAAACTGAACATAATTATCAGTTGGAATTATTGCAGAAACAGGCTGAATTGGGTTTTCCTGCGAGTGGGTATTCTCAGAGTATACGAAAGGGGCCTAAAATTCCACCTTTCGAAGATGGGAAAGATGATATGGATAGTTACCGTAGGCATTTTGAGCGGTATGCCGAAGTGCAAAAGTGGTCACCCAATGGGTGGGCTACTCACCTTAGTATTCTCTTAAAAGGTAAGGCTTTGGATGTTTATGCTTTGATGCCAGCAGATCAAGCACTCAATTACGGTGCTTTGAAAGAAGCATTACTTAAGAGGTATGAGTTAACAGTAGATGGCTTTAACCACAAATTTAAGACAGGTAGACCAGAGATGGGTGAAACATTTGTACAATTTTCAGTGCGGTTAGCAAGTTATCTAACCAGATGGATACAGATGTCAAAGACTGATCAAACATATGAAGGGTTATTTGACTTAGTGTTATGTGATCAATTCTTACACATGTGCAACAAAGATCTTGGTTTGTTTTTGAAGGAAAGAATTCCAAAAACCATTAACGAAATGGCTATTCTAGCAGACCAGTTCCGTGAAGCAAGATTCACCAGGGCAGTTAACTTGACACAGCAAGGTATGGGACCCCAGCAATGTCGTAGTCCTCAAATTCCAGATAGAAAGAGTGATAAGGTCAGAGTAGAAAATAAATTTTCTAAACCAGATATGGTTTCAGGTACAAAACTGAAGCGGTGTTTCCATTGTGGGAAATTGGGTCATATTGCTCCACGTTGCTTTCAGATGGCTCAAAGACCAAAGATAGGATGTGCAACAACAGAGGAGGCCAAAACAAATACTAAGGTAAGTTTTGGAAATGTAGGTCAAGGTCAATGCAGGTGTTTAAAACTGAGGCAGATGCTAGATATCCAAAGGTTTGTGGTGCATGTACATCATACACTCCAACAGTAACGACCTCGATGGCAAACAGTAAATGCGTTCTTAGCACCTCATGCCACTTACGAAACGAAGAGTTGAGCATGCCTACTACAAAAGGATGGTTGGGCAAGGAAGTGGTGAGTGTTTTACGTGATACAGGGTGTAACGGTGTTCTTCAGAAAGTGTTACATTTCAGATGATCAGTTCACAGGTAGCATACAAACATGTTTGTTAGCTGATGGTTCAAAAGTAAACACACCTATTGCTCTTGTAGATATTGATATGCCATACTATAAAGGTGAGGTAGAAGCTTGGTGTTTGGAACATCCACTGTATGATCTTATAGTGGGTAATATTGCAGATGCAAGAGCACCAAGTGATCCTGATCCAGACTGGAAACTGATCCAAGCAGTAAAAACGCGACAACAAGTTTGTGATAAAGGTAAGAACTACCAACCACTTAGAGTGCCAGATTGTACAATGGATGGTGTTACACCTGAAGACATAAGGAAAGCACAAGAAGTAGATCCTACTTTACAGAAGTATACTAAACTTGCAGATGATTGCCAAGGGATGGAGGGTAAGGCCAAGTTCTACAAGAAGTAAGGTATACTATACCGCGAGTTCAGATCTTCTAGTGTAAAGGGAGGTCAGGTTTTTACTCAACTTGTAGTACCTCGGCAGTACAGAACCCAAGTTCTTAAACTAGCTCATGAATCCATCATGTCAGGGCATATGGGAACAAAACGTACTGTAAGTAGGGTGTTGTCAGAATTCTTTTGGCCTGGTGTACAAGCTGATACCAAAAGATTTTGCCAATCTTGCAACATTTGTCAACAGACAGTTGTGAAAGGTAGGGTAGGTAAAGTACCTTTGGGCAAGATGCCCCTTATTGATGAACCTTTTAGAAGAGTCGCAGTGGATTTGGTGGGTCCACTTAAACCAGCAACAGACAAAGGTAACAGATACATTCTAACCCTTGTTGATTACGCTACAAGATACCCAGAGGCTGTAGCTCTGAAGAGTATTGAGACAGAACGTGTTGCTAAAGCACTGGTTGATATTTTCTGTCGTGTTGGTGTTCCCAGGGAGATGCTAAGCGACATGGGTACGCAATTTACATCTTCATTGATGGCAAAGGTAAGTAGATTAATATCGTTGAAACAGCTTACAACAACGCCATATCACCCAATGTGCAACGGACTGGTTGAACGTTTCAATGGTACACTGAAACAGATGTTGAAAAGATTGTGTGCAGAACGTCCCAAAGACTGGGATAAATATTTAAGTGCAGTTTTGTTTGCATACAGAGATGCTCCCCAAAAAAGTTTGGGTTTCTCTCAATTTGAGCTGGTGTATGGACATACAGTTAGAGGACCAATGACTATTCTCAAGGAACTATGGACAAAGGAAATAGACAATCCGCAGGTAAGATCAACTTATCAGTATGTAATTGACATGCGTGAGAAACTGGAATCTACCTGCCAGTTGGTCAGAGAAAGTTTGGAGAAAGCTGAGAAACGACACAAGTTTTATTACAACAGAGGAGCAAGAGAGCGAAACATGAAGGTAGGTGACCAGGTTCTCGTGTTGTTACCTACAGATCACAACAAACTAATGATGCAGTGGAAGGGACCCTACCGAATTGTAAGAAAGAATGGTGATGTGGATTATCAAATACAAATGAATGGTAAGATAAAAACTTTTCATACAAACATGTTAAAGCTTTATCTTCAGAGGACTGACCAGAACAGAGTGACTGGAATGGTGAATGTTGCTGTGATAGATTTGCAGGAATCTGAACGTGACTCATGTGTTTTAGATAAGTGGGCTGATAGTCCAAGTGTCCAAGCCAAAGAAGGTCCAAAAGAGGTTAGTGTGAGTGATGCTTTAGGACCTGAAAAAGGTCAAGAGGTAAGACAACTTTTGGAGGAATTCTATGACGTTTTATCTGATCTACCGGGACGTACCATGTTGGCTGAACATGACATTAAGCTACTGTCAGATACTCCTGTCAGGGTAAAACCGTATCCGTTGCCTTTCTCAATGCGTGAAGTGGTGAATGAAGAGGTAAGAAAAATGTTACAAATGGGTGTAATTGAACATTCTGATAGTCCTTACTCTTCTCCCATAGTAGAAAGACCAGACAAATCGTTTCTGCATTGATTTTAGAATGATCAACAAAATCAGTGTTTTTGATGCAGAACCAATGCCAAATGCTGATGAAATATTTGCCAGATTAGCAGGAAGTAAGTACATCAGTAAGTTGGATTTGTCAAAAGGGTATTGGCAGTTACCCACGGCTGAAACGGCTAAACAAGTGACAGCTTTCCAGACGCCTATGGGTTTGTTTCATTTTAATGTCATGCCATTTGGACTTGTAAATGCACCAGCCAGTTTCAGTAGACTCATGCGGAAACTTCTTCAGAACATGACAAATACGGACAATTTCATTGATGATATAATTGTCTACACCTCCACGTTTAAAGAACACATTCAGATACTGAGGGAACTGCTTTTTACACTAAGGAAAGCAAATTTGACAGCTAAACCCAGTAAGTGTTTTATTGGTTTCCAAAGTTTAGAGTGTTTGGGACATATGGTTGGAAATGAAAGACTGGAGCCAGTGCCAGATAAAATCAAAGCTATCAGAGAAGCAGATAAACCAGGGACGAAGAAACAGGTAAAGTCATTTCTAGGACTAGTTGGGTTTTACCGTAAATTCGTAACTCTTACGGATTTAACCAAGAAGGGAAAACCTAATAAGGTACAGTGGGGAGATGCACAAGAGAGAGCATTTAGTAGTTTAAAGAATGCTCTGGTAAATTCTCCAATTTTGAAATTGCCAAATGTGGAAGAGCAATTTATTCTACAAATGGATGCCTCAGAAAAAGGAGTAGGGGCAATTCTGTTGCAGATGGAAGAAGGTATGAAAATGCCAGTGGCGTATGCCAGTAGAAAGTTCAGAAAGGCTGAGCTTAACTATGCTACCATTAAGAAAGAGTGTCTAGCTCTAGTTTGGGCTGTCCAGAAGTCTGAGAGGTATCGTTATGGTAGTGAGTTTGTAATTGAAACAGATCTTCAACCATTGGTTTATCTTAGCAGATCGAAGATGGCAAATGCAAGACTGATGCGGTGAGCATTGATTCTTCAACCTTACAGGTACAAAATTGTTGCCATCAAGGGATCAGAAAAATGCAGGTGCAGATTTTTAAAGTAGATTGTAAATATGTTTGGATATGGTGAAATTAAGAAAGTGCTTTGCACTTTTCCTTAGAGGATAGGAAATGTCACAAGTCGATTTACTTGTGTATATTTGTATATATGTTTTACTCATAGTGGTGCGTTACTTTTTCTGCTCAGTATAAAATACCCTGCTGTTTAGTTTGATGTTTAGGGCCGCACGTGTAATCCGTGCATGGAATTTTCCATTGCTGGCTGCTGTGACAAAACCAGTGCGGGTCGCATTATTCAGTTAGTTGGACCCAGATAGCTACAGGCTTTGCACGTGTTGGAAAGTTATGACAACGTGGTCGAGATATGTAGGATTTGGCATGGACAGCTGGGGCGAGTACTGATTTTTGTACATTGTTTTATTTGGCACAATATTTTAAATAGCATTTAATCAAAATTGCGCCACTTTGAGCATTTGTATGGTGTAGTTAAGAAACCAGTTGTATATAATTAGGTAATAGTTGAATATTATGTAGTTAAATATTATGGATTTAATTAGCGTGTATTTAAAAGTTTTACAACATATATAGAAAATATTGCAGGTATCAAATGTTCATAATGAGGTATTTTAAGAACTTGTGTTAGGATAGTGGTTCACAATTTATGTTCCGAGATTCCACTATTGGTTATGAAATTAATTTATTTTATGTGTGCACATTTGCAGAACTGTCGCCGACAGTTGATTTAGGGGTCGTGTCATTGAACACAATATTTGTCTGTCGACCCAATTTTCTTGTAGGTTTTAGTTTTGTTTGTTGGTGGTTTTGAGGCTGAAATGGTTGCCATAGCCATGAGAGGTAGACGAGTTCGGGAGACGAACAGACGTCACAGCCATTAGTGATTTTGCAGTTTGAGACAGGAACTGTCGTTGATTTGGAGAAACATGGAAAATGGAATAGTGGAACAGATTTGTGACCATGAAGTCAACATGAGCATTTGAAGGACACTTGGGATGTATAGTGAACTTTTGACAGTTGTTAGTTTTAAACACAGTGAACGCTGAATAAGAGCATTGTTTGAATTTAATTAACTATTTATTTTTGATTGTGAAAGGTTGAAATTAATGTTGTAGAATTGTCAATTTAAAAGGGGAACATAACTTTGTAATTTGGTACCATGAAGCTTTGTTAAACCTGTTTTTGTTTATTTTATTTTAATATATTTATATTAACTCTAACTGGGTTGTTGTTATTTTTGTTGAGAAGTTCAAGTAGTAACTAAATCATCCCTTGGTCATACCTGGTTGTGACAAACATATGGATGGAAGGCTAGGGGGAAATGGACAGATGGATATTTAGACAGAGGTGGAGACACAAAGAGATAAATAAAAAGACAGATTAGAAAGAGTTTTCATTTAAAAATAAAAGCTGAAATGATCTTAAAAGGCTGAAACCTCTAACAATACTTGAGTACGGGTATATTTATTTATAGCATTTTTGATCAAATCCAATCTACTTTGTGAAAATAATTTGACACAAAAAAGCTGAAATCAGACAAAAGGATGAAAAAGCACATCCCTAAATATATTCTTTTTAAAAATTCCTAATGCTACCAACAAAACTGACAAACACCCTAATAAAACAGACGGAAGAAAACACCTTTTTAATGATCTTAATTTTTGGATGTATGGTTTTAGGATGCCAGGAGGTGTTATGGGATTGTTGTCATGGTGATGATTACCTTCCATTACTGCAGACAATGGAAGAAGGCCCAGAATCATCCATGGTTGAACATGATACATCATATCCAGAGGATTATGCAGACCTGAACAAATGGAAAATTACAGTTTCATCATAAACCAAATCAGAAACAATTTAAAAAAAATCCACAGAGAGAAAACAGCATTTCTCAAAACTATAAAAACTACAGTAGAATCTTGTTACACTGTGTCACTCGAACCAAAAACAAAGTCCCGAGTTATACGTACACAATGTTGACAGAATGGTTAGGTCGAACTATCCGATGGGTCAAACACTTTCTCGAGCACCTACGGGGTTTGAGCCAATGGGATTCAACTGTATTTAAAACACTATTTAACACAAATTAGTAACTGTGTGTTCATCACTTTTAGCAGCAAATTTTACAATTTTAGTTAATTTATGATAAAATATATTTGCCAAATCCACATTTATTTGTCTCTGGCAATGTTATATGATAACAGCTAAAACACTACATGAAAGAATCATTTGAAAGTAAATTTAGATTTTCACGTATTGTGCATGAATGGCATCTTGTTACATACCTATTTCATTTTTCTGTGTGACAATTTGAGCAAGAGTCCATCGAAGACCTGATAGAAATGATGCTACCATGACTAGTATGAATCCCTCTGTGTCGAACGCTGTGGCGTGATACGTGAACATAAACAGTCCTCCCGATATAAACACAACTATAAACAACAAGCTGCATCTCTGAAAGCAGAAAAATAAATATATTTTTTAAATACCTGTTCAATCTATCTATAGTGATAAAGACATTTTAAAACCGTGTGATAAATTTATTTTGTATCGAGAAATAGCCCAAATGGCCCACTGATGAGAATTGATCCTAGATCGACCATGCATCAGGTGAGTGCAGTACCACTAAGCTACGTCCCTCTCCCATGGACCGCAACTTTTAAATGGGGAATTCCCTTTTTATTTTTACTACAGTTAGTGCCTTTTATTTACTGACGTCATATATGATATACAAATTATGTCACATCATATTTTAAACGTTACACAAGACTGCCGCAGAGTATGATTCTTAACGTTAAGTAAATCCATGAAAGGAGTTCTGATTGTTATGACGTTAAATTAAAAACTGTTTTTGTAAACCATAAAAGAAGGTAGTAATAAATAACCGAACTTCACATATGTTGTTTTTGCTTCCTATTTATTGCACTTGTTTATTTTGCAAAAGAACATACATCTTGACTGCTATGTGGTCTCGTGGTATATATTCTTGTGCAAAATAAACTTGTGCAATAAATAGGAAGCGAAAACAATGTATGTGAAAGTCTGTATATGTATAGGCAAACATTTTATAAATAAGGTCACACTGAATAACCACTATATGTCAGTAAAAAGCATTTTAGGTAACTCCTTTCAGCATATAACAGAATGTTTTTAAATCTGTATTTATTGGGATGGAATCTAGCTCAGTCAGTAGAGAGTTCGCTGCAAGAGCTTGGATCGAAGGATCAAATCCCTTCGGTGCACCCATTCTTTGATTGGGTTTTCCCAACCCCAACCAGTGACCCATGACTGGTATATCAAACACTGTGGTATGTCTTGTCTTGTCTTGTCTGTGGAAAAGTCCATTTAAAAAATGCCTTCCTGCTAATGGAAAAATATAGCAAAACAAACCCTCCCAACAAAACCCACAAAAAAGTAATTCATTATGAGCAATCCTATAAAATATATCTTATAACAAACTTACTAATTGTTCCAACTTGAACAGCAAGGAAAACAACAAAATAAATAGTATGGCAGTCGATTTTGACATTGTGTATCTGAAAAACAACATAAAGAATTTTTTTGAAAAAATAACGTACATAAAGATATTGTAAAGTAATTACAAAAGATACATGGACAATTTTACATAACTTATCGTAAGAAATAACATGTTATGATTGAAATAACATTAAAAACTTTCTAATGTATTAAAATTAGCAATTAAACATATCAATTATTATTTATTTAATTTATGAACAAAAGATTAAAAACATAAATTACTATTACACAGTGTAGAAGTGAGAAGTAGCAGAAATGTAGACATACTTACAATGAAATAGTAATAAATTCTAAACTCCAGTTTGAAAGACCAATGTCGAGCGCACTTACAACTCCTAAAAATAGAACAGAAAATAATAATAATAATCTGTAATGACAAAACAAAAACAAGCAAAATTAAAACGTTTATTCAATTTCATTTATTTCTTTGTACTCATATTCAGTACAGTTCAAGCACTATCATCCTACACACAATTCGACTAACTGGGCTGTCTGTCCAGTACTCATATTCAGTACAGTTCAAGCACTATCATCCTACACACAATTCGACTAACTGGGCTGTCTGTCCAGTACTCATATTCAGTACAGTTCAAGCACTATCATCCTACACACAATTCGACTAACTGGGCTGTCTGTCCAGTACTCATATTCAGTACAGTTCAAGCACTATCATCCTACACACAATTCGACTAACTGGGCTGTCTGTCCAGTACTCATATTCAGTACAGTTCAAGCACTATCATCGTACACACAATTCGACTAACTGGGCTGTCTGTCCAGTACTCATATTCAGTACAGTTCAAGCACTATCATCGTACACACAATTCGACTAACTGGGCTGTCTGTCCAGTACTCATATTCAGTACAGTTCAAGCACTATCATCGTACACACAATTCGACTAACTGGGCTGTCTGTCCAGTACTCATATTCAGTACAGTTCAAGCACTATCATCCTACACACAATTCGACTAACTGGGCTGTCTGTCCAGGACTCATATTCAGTACAGTTCAAGCACTATCATCGTACACACAATTCGACTAACTGGGCTGTCTGTCCAGGACTCATATTCAGTACAGTTCAAGCACTATCATCGTACACACAATTCGACTAACTGGGCTGTCTGTCCAGTACTCATATTCAGTACAGTTCAAGCACTATCATCGTACACACAATTCGACTAACTGGGCTGTCTGTCCAGTACTCATATTCAGTACAGTTCAAGCACTATCATCGTACACACAATTCGACTAACTGGGCTGTCTGTCCAGTACTCATATTCAGTACAGTTCAAGCACTATCATCGTACACACAATTCGACTAACTGGGCTGTCTGTCCAGTACTCATATTCAGTACAGTTCAAGCACTATCATCCTACACACAATTCGACTAACTGGGCTGTCTGTCCAGGACTCATATTCAGTACAGTTCAAGCACTATCATCCTACACACAATTCGACTAACTGGGCTGTCTGTCCAGTACTCATATTCAGTACACTTCAAGCACTATCATCCTACACACAATTCGACTAACTGGGCTGTCTGTCCAGTACTCATATTCAGTACAGTTCAAGCACTATCATCCTACACACAATTCGACTAACTGGGCTGTCTGTCCAGTACTCATATTCAGTACAGTTCAAGCACTATCATCGTACACACAATTCGACTAACTGGGCTGTCTGTCCAGTACTCATATTCAGTACAGTTCAAGCACTATCATCGTACACACAATTCGACTAACTGGGCTGTCTGTCCAGTACTCATATTCAGTACAGTTCAAGCACTATCATCGTACACACAATTCGACTAACTGGGCTGTCTGTCCAGTACTCATATTCAGTACAGTTCAAGCACTATCATCCTACACACAATTCGACTAACTGGGCTGTCTGTCCAGTACTCATATTCAGTACAGTTCAAGCACTATCATCGTACACACAATTCGACTAACTGGGCTGTCTGTCCAGGACAGAGGTTGAAATGGGCTTAGGGTTGGAGAACGCAAACATTTTATGGTCAACCTATACTGATTTTTTTTTGCATTGTATTTACAGAGCAACTTTACTTCCTAGAACAGCAGTCATATGGTTCTTTCAACATTTTAGTATATTTTACTGAATTCATCTACAAATTGTACCTAAATGCCTGCAAACATGATTGGTGGTGTGCAACTTGTGATGACCTGACTCAATTCCCTACTAATCAGTGCACCAACTTTGGGTTGATGCCAATACTGGGCTACAAACTCGGCACATATGAGCACCTTAAAGTCAATGATCTAACCACTATGCCACCAACTGCTGTTTGATCCATTATTAATTGTGGGATGGCTGTTAACAAAATGTATGGAAAGGGGCAGATTATGGGGGGTTTTCCAGTTGCATGGAACCCTCCCCCAGCTAAAAAAAAATAAAACCCACCATGTAGATCTAAATTGATGTCCACGTAAAATTCACAATTTCAAATTATAAACATTTACATATTGTTTCGGACCCCTACCCCCTTTACCTAAAGCATAATCTACCCCTGATGTTATTAAATGTTATAATAGTATATTCATGAATATGGGTGAACCCAGTAACATTAAGCCATGATAAAATAAATAATAAATTTTCAAACAAATTTTTTTTTAATGGAGTGGAAGGAGTAATTTTATTTTTTATTTTATATTTTATATACTGCATATCAAGTGATTTTTTGGAGGGGACCAATGACAAAAATGGGGATGGGAATTTATCCTCAGGGCAGGCAGGAAGAAAATCTAGGAGCTATTTTATTATGGCCTTATTAACCCTAAAACATCTTGGTACAATAACTAAAATGGCAACTGCATGTAAAAATACTTAATTAACATAACATTTCCATCACCACCCAAAATAGTTGTTTGTGGATTCAAGTATTGTGTAAACCCTTTAAACTGGACACTTACAAGACCAAGTAAAAGGTCTGTTTGTAAGGGGTATCTGGTTTGGAGAATTCTATTCTGTATTGAAATTTAAAAAGGGTCCATACAAAATTCCAGATTACTTAAGAGTTTGGTTTTGAAGGGTATCTAGGCAGATCTGCTAACATGCTAAATTATGCTAACCTGTAGGTGCAACACGTTTGAAATACATGCCCCAGCCTAGAGTAATTCGAGACTCTTTGGTTTTACATTCAAGAAGACATCGCACCACAGTTGCAAACATAAACTTGACCACAAGGTGTGTTACCGTCACTGAGAGAGGAAACTTGAACACCTGGAAAAAAAAATCAATATAAAGAAACTTAAGAAAAAAAATGTTTCTTTAACAAACCATCAAATTGAATAAAACGTTGTGGTTGGTTTGTGATCATAATTTAGGGCTTATAGAATTTTACAGTGGCAGGATTTAGCTCAGTCGGTTAAGTGCTCGCTTGTGTCGCAGGATCGAACCATTAAACTGATTGGGGGTTTTCTCATTACAACCAGTGCACCACAAACTGGTCAAAGGATGTGGTATGTGCTTTCCTGTCTGTGGGAAGGTGCATATAAAAGATCCCTTGTTGCATTAGGAAAAATGTAGCGGGTTTCCTCTGATGAGTAAGTGTCAGAATTACCAAATGTTTGACATCCAATAGCCGATGATTAATTAATCAATGTGATCTAGTGGTGTCATTAAACAAAACAAACTTTAACAAACTTGATAGAATTTAAAAACCCACTTGTTATGAGATCAGTGATTTTCAAAATGAACATTTTATTACTTGCCATCGGGCTCACCCAAAGTAATTCTTTAGTGACTAGAAACAAAAAACTGCTGGCATCAGTATTCTAGAACCCCTGTGATTTAGTTTTTCACTAGTCATCAGTCTTTTCCAGTAAATGTATTTACTTGTCAGACAGTAAAAACACTTGGCACTAGTAAACATATTTACTTGTCAGACAGTAAAAACACTTGGCACTAGCAAACGTATTTACTTGTCAGACAGTAAAAACACTTGGCACTGGCAAACATATTTACTTGTCAGACAGTAAAAACACTTGGCACTAGTAAACATATTTACTTGTCAGACAGTAAAAACACTTGGCACTAGCAAAAGTATTTACTTGTCAGACAGTAAAAAGTACTAGTCCTGGGCATCAGGCTACCATATTCTAGAAACCCTGATGATACATGTGCTTTTCTCTACATTCTAAAAGACAAATTAGCAACAGGCCCATTAATGGGAATTTGGAACTGACGAGAAGAGTAATCAATATAAATAATAATAAGGTGGATATGTAAAAAATATTTTATATATGCATTTTCCATGCCTATGAATTTGAAAATTTCTGTATACCATTTAAGAACTAAGCAAAGTCAAGAAAGAACTGTTTTATTTAATGACACACACAACACATTTTACTTACGGTTATATGGCATCAGAAGCAAAATCAAATTCAGGTAACCTATTTCGGTTTTGTGTAACCCATGATGACCATGTATTTGATGTCCAAAATTTAATGCATAAATGAAAAATTAGTTATGCAAAACTTGATTTCCCCCACTGAAAGACAGTACATACCACAGCCTTTGATGCAACAATCATGGTGCATTAGTTGGGATGGCCAAAAGCCAATAAACTTCAGAAGAATGCACTTGATACTACTAGCTAAATCTCACTCCTTTAATCTTCGCCATCAGCAAACTCAAGGCGAGCTTAAATGATGGCAGACAAGCAATCACATGAAGTTGCAAATGAAATTCATCGACATTTTTATTGCAAGGTGAACAATTTGCAGCTCTTCTAAAACTTTCCAGACGAGTGTGGAGGGGAGAATGAGTCATCACTTGCCTTTCCAGATGAAGACTGATTCTTAGCATACATTGAAAAGAAAACACTTACATTTAAACATAAATTATCTGATATCCATTAAGAAGAAAGTAATGAAATAGGTGTCCACCTTAAAGACTTTCTTGTTGTAGAATGTCAAGCCGATTGAGAATGTGTAGTAGAAAAGAACAAGCCCAAGCAACTTGATTGATGATGCAAAGAACGCCAACGAACATATTGACTTCTTGACAAGTTTGGCATCTTCCTTGATTGTGTCCTCAATGTCGTCCAGCACATGAGAAGAACCCTCTAGAATCTTCGTTCCCATGGTTACCACTAAGACCTGTAATGCAAATTTAAAGCATGAATAAAATACGATACATGTAGCTCAATATTTGTTAGTGCCAGGCCATATCTAGTGTTGAGATAGAGGAGATAGATAGTTATCAATACCCATCAGAAAATAAATTCTTTTTTGTCCAGTTGGAAAAAGTAATATGGTGTCAGACATATGGTTAAGGACCACACAGATATTGAGGGAGGAAACCTGCTGTCACCACTTCATGGACTACTCTTTTCGATTAGTAGCAAGGGATCTTTTATATGCACCATCCCATCGACTGGTAGAATAGCACATACCACGGCCTTTGATGTACCAGTCGTGGTGCACTGGCTGGAATGAGAAATAGCCCAATGAACCCACTGACGGGGATTGATCCCAAACCGACCGCACATCAAGCGAGCGCTTTATCACTGGGCTACGTCGTGTGCCTGTTGGAAACAAAAGAGACTATGTTATTGTTATCTGGTTTCTTCTTTGCTGTCCTTTAGCTCTTTTCATATTGGTACGGCCATGCACTCATTACTTGAAACCATATGTCTATGTTTCTGCCAGCGGGTAAAACATGTATGGTGCCATACCCAAATATTTTTCAGATTTTTTTTTTAATGTAACCTTTTGACAAAATTAATTACTCTTAGGCTTATCATTACTGTACGATTTTCTTAACCCTAACCCTAACGTTAACCCATTTTCTTTCTGGGGTAGGCCACCCATACCCCCGCATTGACTGTGGTTGCATTCAATTCCATAGCGCCATACCCAAAAATTTCTTTCTGGCAGAAACAATGACATGTATTAACGGTGCCATTTGGTAGTACATGTATTAACATCATAATTTAATTACATAAATATGCCATAATCTGTTTGCTCCAAACAATTGATTTTCAATTATACAAATGATTAGAATATATATTTGTTGGAAACGTTCTTCTGTGCACCAAATAAACTAGATTCAAACCAACTATAAAAAATTTAAATGGTTGAATATGTGACTTGTGTGGAAACATCATATTTGTGAAAATTGTCTCATAATGTTTAAGATTGATAAAAAAATTATTTCTTAAAAAACAATTACCTTATGGAACACATGCACCATGAATTTTTTCTAGAAGTATATAAATCAACGAAGGATCATCATATTGCACTGCTCGCTACAGCCCTCTCAGGGCTAAATCTTTAAATATAATAATAGCTCAATATTTTCTTTTCAGAGAAACCCTCCAAATTATGTGTCAAAATTACCATAAGAAATTCATGCATAATCTTTCTAATTGGCTCCTAAATTCCTACGGGAACATATTGCAATGACCCAGCGCAGGCGATCGCACTTTCTCCCTAACCCTCTCCCTTTTCTTGTCTTGCACGGAAGAGTTGGCAAGTCAACACCATGACAGGTTTGCACTACAACAGCTTGCTCTAAAAGCACACATAAAAATTCCTAACCTAATCTATCACACTGCTAGAATCCAAGAGATGAATTTTTTTTTTTAATTGATCACAGGAACATCACAATTATGTGCCGTGAAAGTTAGGAAACTAGAGCTGGGCGATATTGAAATTTCAAGTTCGGTATTGGTATTGTGGGGTGATTTACCTCGGTACGGTATTCGGTATTGACATAGTACTGATAACTATACCCATATCAAGCAGTATTTTATGTATACCTACCTCTAAACGAATGCCCAAGTTAGAGCCTTTTCCTTGTTTATATCCGACCCATTTTTTTTGTTTAGGATAGGTAGGTATTCTAACAGGTAAAGCTTTTGAACCCAATACCTTTTGTTCAAACAAAGTGCATATACATATGTCAGTTCTTTGGAAGTACTGTGCCTATGCGCTCTTCTTATCAGCCATTTTGTGGGTAATGTTGTGTCGTCAGGTGTATTTTTAGTGTTTTACTTAATGGCGGAAATACTTATTTTTCAATACCAAAATGTTCAGTATTTTTAGATTTGCTCGGTACGGTAAATCGGTATTGACACTATACTGATACTGAATGGTATATACCGAATACTGCCCAGCTCTATAGGAAATCTTCTGTATTTTAGATACTGTACATTGCTCAACATTCGCCAAATTTGCCAATTGCGAATTTCAAAAACAATTGGCGAATTTGATTTTGATTTGGCGAAATAATTTTATAAAATAATTGATATTTTGTCAGAAAATATTTGGGTTTAAGCAATTTTTGACATTTAGTAGATAATTTGGCAAAATTGTCTGCTGACCCAGAGCTAGCTCTACATTGTTGGGCCAGTGTAATTTTGGCAATATACAAGTAGGTCAAGAGAAAACTGATATAAGCAGATTAAAAAAAATATATATAGAGGATTCGTCACGAGTATTTTTTAATATGGAAAATATCAACCGAGTCTATGTTAATCGGTATTTGTCGAGGTTGATATTTTACATATTAAAAAACATATGTAGCGAATTCTATTTATCCTATAACACTTCTAAAATAACATTCTAATTACTTTTTTAGTAAATCACAGTACTAAAGTCGCCGCCATCGATAATATGACGTCATCACGATTAGCACAGATTAGTTTGACGTCACGCATTTTAAACAAATCTTTGAAAACGTTATGCTCAGGTACACGGGTCTTGTTGGCTTGTAAGCAAATGACCCATCCACAGCAACACATTACCTAGAGACCTTGCAAATTTGCATACCATTATTAACCGGGTTAATAAAGTAAATTATTATATGGGTTTATGACATGGATATCATGGGTAAGTTATAGGATAAATATATATATTAAAATCTTTTAAACAACATAGGCCTAGGCATCGAAAGTGAGTGTGTGCGTGGGAAGGGTGGATGAGGATGGTGGTGCAGTGGACACTTGACCCCCCAAGTGAATACATTGGTTACTGAACACAAGGTTTAATTTAATGAATTAGTTGTTAGCATATTCATAGACTGTGACACTTAATACAAAAGAACTGGGAACATTTTGTTTAGTATCGCGTTGCAATTTGCTACACAAGTTTCAGAGATCACTACACAATTTTAAAACATTAAACAAAAGTTGTTAATTTCATTCTTAACTGACTAGAAATATCGCTAATCAAGATTTTCAAAAATAAAATGTTCACTGCTTGCATTACTTAATACTAAAAAATTAGCAATCTACAAATTGTAGTTTTGCCTTCTTTTTTTCCAACTGAATAAAATACATTGGATATCATGATTGCAATCTAATTAAAATTAGCTCCACTATTACATGTGGATCTAACAGCAGCCAGTTGGAGCTCATGTCCACCAATCAAAACCTTACTTGCAGAATCATGCCAGTGATTTAAAAATAATTTGAAAACATTCCAAATTATCCTGAGGGTATACGACATGTTTCATGTGAATTACGAATGCCTTATTTAGACCAGTAGAACTAATTTTAATCAGATTGCTAACAACACTGCGTAGACTCCAATGTCCAGGTAACATTTCGTCTGTAAATAATAATTTAAATATTGACCAATCACACTTTGCCTTTTATAACGTTATTTGGGAGCATATAAATTCTAAAAATATCGGGCGAGTCTATTTTAGTGGCCGCAGTACAGCGAACCATACCAATACGTACGGGATGGGTTATCAGTCTTCAGTTTTACATTACAAATTATTTATTTTATAAAATAAAACATGTTTTAAGATATTCGTAATTAACACGAAACATGTCGTATACCCTCAGGATAATTCAGAATGTTTTCAAATTATTTTTAAATCACTGGCATGATTCTGCAAGTAAGGTTTTGATTGGTGGACATGAGCTCCAACTGGCTGCTGTTAGATCCACATGTAATAGTGGAGCTAATTTTAATTAGATTGTCACGATTGGTTACTGAATACAACGTTTAATTTAATGAATTAGTTGCTGGCATGCCCATAGACGTTGACACTTAATAAAAAAGAACAGTTATTCACACTTAGTTCGAATAATGTACGTCTTGCATTGCTTGAAACAAAAAACTTAGCAGTCTACAAATTGCAGTTTTGTCTTTTTTCCTCTCTGAATTTTCAATATTGCATAATGCGTTTAGCCATTTAGCGGGTTAATGCATACAATATGCGTGCTCTTTTTATTGTATAAATACCTTTTACAAAATGCATTCACAAATCATTCTAATTTTGTTTGAATACATCAGTGAATTAAACAGATTTCAAGCAAAATATGTAAAGTGAAAGTTGTCATGTTGGCTTTCTTTTTCAAAGTTGCAAGCGGCTCGTATAGAAATTATAACAGGATTATCTGCCCTTGTTTCTGAATTCGGAACTTTTCGGTCGATTTCACGAATCAAAACTCAGCAACTACACCGACTTCTCTCTCACTAATCACTTTACCAGCCTCATTTGGTTACATAGGTGTACGGTCTCCCATTTTTTTATAGTGGGGAGGGTGTGGGGTGTGGGGTGTGGGGTGTGGGGGAGATTTGAGTTTTACCCGAATTTGGACAACAAATATGGTTTAATATATCTGCATTAATACCGAACTGTTAAATATGGTTGAAAACGAATCACTACGCATTTTTACATTAATTAGAAGTAGGGGCCTAATACTAGTAGAATGATAGAAATGCATGCATGGTGAAAAGGTTTCAGGACATCTTATTTTGCCCGAATTTCTCCATCGTTACTATTTTAGATATTATTTAAGAGTCTGTTCAGAATTATCAACATTTTCACAAACGCTCAAACCATGCACTGGAGAGAAAGGGGCATTACGTTTTTAACATGATTTGAGATGAGGTCTGTAAAAACAACCCTGACGACAGTTTTGAGATTCACTAACCACTAACCACAAACCCACTGTCCTAGACAGACAGCCCAGATAGCCGAGGTTTGTGTGTGTGTCCAGGACAGCATGCTTGAACCTTGATTAGATATAAAGCACGGAAACTGATTTTTATTTTTGGGTGTGATTCATTCATTCATTCATTCATTCATTCATTCATTTTATTTTCCAAAGCAAGCTGCTTACAGCAATGTACATTGTATTTACCTTACTTCAGTATTACATCCACTGACGACGTGCAATTCCATATACAGTATGTTAATAATAAGAAATGAATTAATGAATGAATGTTTAACGACACCCCCGCACGAAAAATACATCGGCTATTGGGTGTCAAACTATGGTAAATGCAAACAGTAAGTGATGATTAAGATCAATATAAAAATTCAACAGGTAAAACAATGTAAAGAACTGTGCAAAAATACAAATATCACAGATATATAAAATAAAAATTTAGAGTAAAAGTCAGTATCACGTAAAACCTGTAAAACAAATTCTGGATGGAATCGAAATGATTCCATCACATTTGTTTGTCCAAATATATCTTTTCGAATTTCTTTAAGATGCTTACACTCCACCAAACTGTGGCGTACCTTTAGAGTACACTGACAGTGCTCACACTGAGGTGGAGGATCTTTCTTCAAAATAAATGAATGGGTCAAGTAAGTATGACCGATGCTGGCACGACACAAGACTACCTCATCCTTCCTGCACTGTCTATAGGAGGACTTCCACTCTCCCAAGACCGGTTTGATGGCATGAAGCTTGTTCGCAACCGCACCGTCCCAATCATGTTGCCAAGTCGAAAAGATAAATTTGTTAATACTATATTTAAAATCATTATACGGTACACCAACCCTGGCATGAGGCAAATCCAAAGCAGACGTGGCAGCAGAATCTGCTTTTTCATTACCCCTGATACCAACATGGCTGGGCACCCAACAAAATACAACATCTTTATTGGCAATAAATAAAAAGACACACTTTCGTATCACCATCCCAATTAAGGGATGGCCCAGCTTCATATTGCGCAAAGCTTGGTTAATAATAATAAAGGTGTAACAGTACATGTGCATCTTAGAAGAACATGCTTAGGACGGACACAGTTGTTTGTAAGAAATTAAGGATAGAGACAAATAGTTTTAAATTAAAAAAACCCCAACCTGTTAGGAGAGAGCGACCGGGTGTAGCCACAAAGTAAGAAGGCGCCTGTAGGCCTATATGTACGGGTAGGGTGACGTTGGGAGGGTCGGCATCGTCGGCGTCGAACACCTCCTGCTCAAAGCGAATTTATTTTATTATAAATATATTTTCCGGGTGAGCACGAATCGAGTTCCCAAACCCCGAAACTTCGTTTAGCACAGTCTAGACCACCCTATATATAAATTCCTACACACACGCCTGTCAAACCCCCGAAACTTCGTTTGCCACAGTCTAGACCACCCTATATATAAATTCATACACACACGCCTGTCAAACCCCCGAAACTTCGTTTGCCACAGTCTAGACCACCCCATATATAAATTCATACACACACGCCTGTCAAACCCCCGAAACTTCGTTTGCCACAGTCTAGACCACCCCATATATAAATTCCTACACACACGCCTGTCAAACCCCCGAAACTTCGTTTAGCACAGTCTAGACCACCCTATATATAAATTCCTACACACACGCCTGTCAAACCCCCGAAACTTCGTTTGCCACAGTCTAGACCACCCTATATATAAATTCCTACACACACGCCTGTCAAACCCCCGAAACTTCGTTTGCCACAGTCTAGACCACCCCATATATAAATTCCTACACACACGCCTGTCAAACCCCCGAAACTTCGTTTGCCACAGTCTAGACCACCCCATATATAAATTCATACACACACGCCTGTCAAACCCCCGAAACTTCGTTTGCCACAGTCTAGACCACCCCATATATAAATTCATACACACACGCCTGTCAAACCCCCGAAACTTCGTTTGCCACAGTCTAGACCACCCTATATATAAATTCATACACACACGCCTGTCAAACCCCCGAAACTTCGTTTGCCACAGTCTAGACCACCCTATATATAAATTCATACACACACGCCTGTCAAACCCCCGAAACTTCGTTTGCCACAGTCTAGACCACCCTATATATAAATTCATACACACACGCCTGTCAAACCCCCGAAACTTCGTTTGCCACAGTCTAGACCACCCCATATATAAATTCCTACACACACGCCTGTCAAACCCCCGAAACTTCGTTTGCCACAGTCTAGGCCACCCCATATATAAATTCCTACACACACGGCTGTCAAACCCCCGAAACTTCGTTTGCCACAGTCTAGACCACCCTATATATAAATTCATACACACACGCCTGTCAAACCCCCGAAACTTCGTTTGCCACAGTCTAGAACACCCTATATATAAATTCCTACACACACGCCTGTCAAACCCCCGAAACTTCGTTTGCCACAGTCTAGACCACCCCATATGTAAATTCCTACACACACGGCTGTCAAGGCTACACTTTTTACACTGGTAAAAATTTTCAAAATTGTGAACGTCTGTATCTTTGAAGTGGGCCATAACGGACAAGTTTCACGATTACTTGTATGGTAGTACTTTCCATGTAGTAACGGACAACAACCCACTAACATATGTCTTGACCAAAGCCAAGTTGGATGCAACAAGTCATCGGTGGGTAGTCGCTCTAGCGAATTACAATTTCACCATATCCTACAGAGCAGGAAAACTGAATGCAGATGCGGATGGCCTAAGCAGACAGGTTTTTGCTGATGTAGTCAAAGCAGTTTATCAGGCAGCAGTAGCAGGAGTTCCACTAGTTGAGAGTGTATCAAGCCAGACTACTACTCATTCGGCCGGTGAGAATGTATGTCTTGGTGATACATTTAACTGTGTGGACTGGATTGCTGAGCAGAGTAAAGACCGAGCCATTGCCAGAGTCATGCAGTTGGTCCGCCATGGTTTCTTGCACATGGGAGAAGGTAGACTGGAAATCGTATGTTGCTTCGTTGGTGCAAGCATACAATTCTACAAAGAGCGATGCCACAGGATACTCACCACATTTTGTAATGTTTGGATGGAATCCTCGACTTTCTATAGATGTTTTCCTGGGTACAGAGCAACATATTGAAGGTGCTCAAGATCACAGCTCCTATGTACAGAAGTTGAAGGGTAGGATGGAGTATGCCTACAGAGCAGTCGCAGACCAGGCAAACAAGTACTCAGACCGGAATAAGAAGAGGTATGACAGAAGAGTACAAGAGTCAAAGTTGGTGGTTGGTGACAGAGTATTAGTAAGAAAGGTTGGACTCAAGGGGAAACAGAAACTAGCTGATAGATGGGAGCAGGAACCCTATTTGGTAACTCACATTCCAAATAGTGACATTCCAGTTTTCAGGGTACAACGGGAAACCAGGAAAGGACCTTTCCGTGCGCTTCACCGGAATATGCTATTACCCTTTAATGTCATTCCATTTGAGGAACTTAAGGAAGTTAACCGCAAGGTTAAGCCTAAGCAGCTGGTTAGGATTCAACCTAGAACAGAATCTGTATCTAGTTCTTCATCTCTTAATTCATCTAGTGATGACTCACAGATAGGACTGAAATATGTCATTCCCCAGAGACGTAGACAAAGGTCATATCAGCCACAGCTTATTGACAGAACTCCAGATATATCACTACACAGGGAAGATACTATCAACCAAGAGTTGAATTCTGTGTATGACACCAGTGGTAGTGTTTCGCACCAGGACGAGTTGCCTGTTGGTGCCGAAGTATCTTTGGAAAGTCCGGAATTACAAAACAGAAGATCACAGCGGATTCGAAAACCACCTGACAGATATGGATATTGGGTCTGTTGTCTGACGCCATATAACCGTAAATAAAATGTGTTGAGTGCGTCGTTAAATAAAACAGTTCTTTCTTTCTTTCACTACCCGAGGTTACACATTTATATAAATTTAACTTACGAGTATGGTTATCATTATTTAAGTTAAATAGCCAATCATTTCAGGGCGTGTTCCTAGGCCGGTAAAAACGACTTTTGACGTGTTTAGGGTTGGGGGTGGAGGATGCGCACGCTATATAGCGAAAAGAGCATAACCCCGATTTGAAACATTTTCTTTGGTTTTTATATAAAATAGTACAAGAAAGTAAATGTTTTTAGTCTGAAATGGGTTGCATTCGCCTGTCGCAGTTCAAGATACAAGATGTGCAGGTGGACTGCAGATGTTAAAATATAAGTGAAGCTGTCAGATCGAGAAATAAATAAATATAATTCAAAGAAAGAAAAGGGAAAGGGGCAGCTGGCTAAACAAGGAAGACAAAACATTAACAGAGAAAATAGAAACTGAAACACCATTATATGTCTAGATAATAGACCTACTATAGTATATGTCATTTAATATCTACATATCAAGCTTTTATTACAAAAGTAGGAGAGATAAGAGATGGATTTACTTTTAACTGTAGATGTATGCATGCAATTTGCATATCAATATATATTTTTAAAAAGTTCAAGGACATAATAATAATTAATAAATGTCTTCTAGATTTTGATAATTCTAAGTAGGATAATTTATGCGACACGTATTGCAAACATAACCTTGGATACTTTGCAAAGTAGCAATATGTTACTTGTATTGTCATGTCCTATCTTGGTATATATTTACCATATATTCACTCTTGTAGCCAGAAAAGATATATACTAATTTTTCACTTTTTATAAGTTCAAAACAAAAAACAAATTTAAAAAGAAAGAAAAAAGAAGTGAAATAATAAATAAGTAAAATATAATATAAATAGTATAAAAAAAGATGGGATAAAATAAATTAAAATAAATTAAAATAAATAAAATTGGGCTCCATAAAAATAAACAATATAAATAAAACGATATAAAATAAAATAAATATTTAAATAAAATAGTATTTAAAAAAATTAATTAACACATTAATTAATTAATTAAATGAATGGAAGTAAAATGGAAACTAATTATCGTCTGTTATTATGTGGCTATATTATAGCAATAGGCAATACTTTCAGTAGATGTGCTCTGCAATGTTCAAGGGTCGTTTGCCTTTTATGTAAAGTGCCACAGGCCTTGTCATCTTTTGATGACTTTATTTCTCAGCCATGCAAAGAAATGATACACTTGACGGGTCAAAGTTGCTTGTAAATCCACCATGCACCAGAAGAAAATACAATATGGCTTCATGTTAACCATTACTGTGTCTTTGTCATGTATTTGACGTTTTTATTGACGTATATAATTCTTCCTTTTTAATGTTATTTTAAACAAATGTAAAATACATGCGTTTTAGTCTAATGTGTATTAACACACACACACACACACACACACACACACACACACACACACACACACACATAAAGATATATATGTGTATGTGTATGTGTATGTGTATGTGTATGTATATGTATATGTATATGTATATGTATATATAATACCCACAATGACCGATATGCATACTGATAGAAGGACGGACAGACAGACACTTGTTCAATTACACTAAACTCGCTTAAAGGCAGAGTGGCGCATGAGTTAACCTAATAAAAGGACCAAACCACCATCCCTCGTGTATGTCTTGGACAGAACTCTCTGGCGAAATCAGAGGTTCTATCCACAACAGGCGTGCTTCAACAGTTCTCTGATGGAAGCATGTCAAAAACTATTACCCACAACCACACCCACATCCCCCGTGTCGTTACTTTATATAGCGGCTGAATATACATGTAGTCGGATTCAGGAAATAGGTCTTCATTAAAATATAAATGAAAACAAGATTACCTAATTACCTAAACTCTGTTAAACAATGAAATAATTTCAACATTTATTTCAATATTAACATGTACATAACTTACATGTGCACCAGATTTCCGGAGTCCCACATTAAATGTAATACCAGTCAGGGGTGGAGTCATGAAAATCACAAGATGTCAATATTGGACTTAATCTAGCATCAATACATTACACTTTTGCCACATGATTCTTATAAGGCGGCCTTTCGTCAGTTGTGGAACCTGATGCCACTCTCCCTGCAGTGCCCTGCCTAATTCTACCAGCATTCATGGTAGCTGTTGACGTTGCTGATATCCAACACGTGTTCTATGTGCGAAAGGTCAGGGGACATTGCTGGCCAAGGCATGGTCTCGATTTGATGTCTCTGTAGATGAACTGTGACAACACGTGCACGGTGAGCTCTGGTGTTGTCATCATGAGGCACAAATCCTGCGTCATGACGATGAGCATGTGGTAGAACACGACGATTGATGATGTTATCTATGTAGTACAGACCTGTGACTCTCCCTTGACAAATGTGGAAATCTGTTTTGCGTGTCATGCTGATACCACCCGAACACCATTACTGACCTACTTCCATACCATGAAGTTCTATAGCAGTCTCTTGACAGCGTTCACCTAGCCTGCGCCAAACCCTTACACGACCGTCACTGAAGTCCAGATTAAATCTGGATTCCTTATTAAACATGACATTTGACCAACGTTTTTTCAATATCAGTCGGCCCATTGTTACAGTTCAATAAGTGACTGAGCAATCGCAATCCTCACAGCCTTTCATACTTAAAAGGTACACATGCAGTAGGTCAGGTCAGGTCAGGTCAGGTCAGGTCAGGTCAGAGTGTTTAACGTGCATATTCAGAACAATCTGTTGTAGCGCACGCCTGTCCTGGGCACAGGTGTCGACCTCAGCCGGCTCCTCCGTCCAGGACAGGATACATGCAGTATGTTTTAAGCGGTTAAAGTACAAATTGAGATACTAGTACTTATGAAAACCCAACGAAATAAACACAATTGGTATGTATGTAAATTCTTTTAACGTGCCTATATCCAATTAAAGTCCAGACACAACACAAATGGTTAACTGTGACATCACATCACATCGATCGATATTGACTTGGCTACATTGTATGTACATTGTAATTAAATATTCTAAGTATCATAACATGTTAATGTTAAACATATTTCAGTATTACCTACCTTTTGTGAGCAATATACATATGATATAATATTATGTATTTAAAATTTAAAAAAGAAATAATCAGATCCTTTTATATGTTATCATCAGAAAGGGGTTATTCATATACATGCAATATTTATTATCGACATTTTGGTACATTGAATTATAGGTACTGTCACGGGGATTCTATAATTCCCGTAACTGAATAAAACACGATTATCAAAATATCTCTCCTAACTGTATATCTATTAGATCTCTCTGTAACAGGCTGTTAAACCCTAGTATGGCTCGTCTCTAGGTATGATCAGAGATACGATCTTATATAAAGTATATATTATTATAGCACGTTTAGCACACTAGAAACACAACAAAACACAATACACTTTGGAATCTGTATTATCCTACGCTGACAAATGTACAGCCGTAGTAGTTAATTAATAACAGCAATAATAACAACCCAGAACTGATCACTTAATTAGTTAATCTCTAGGTGTCTAGTTACACAATATGCGAATCACTTCACCGTTACACCACACCCACACGTGTGATAATTGAGAAACGCTTCCAGGAGAAGTTAATTAATAAAGGAATTACAACACCATTCCTAACTGGTTAATTTTTAATTAACCCTTACTACTCGTTCAGTAACGTGTGATAATTTAGGAACGCTTCCAGGGGAACTTAATTAATAAAGGAATTACAGCTCTATTCCTAACGGGTTAATTTTTAATTACCCCTAACTACTCATTCAGTAACCTTGTAACACAGAATTAATACTGGTACCTATCACAATAAAGACAATAACCTACAGTTTACCTAGGTCGTCTAGGATGACTGGCTAAGCTTTATATTACCAAATACTCGTATAAAATATAGAACAGTAAGACTACGATTTACTTCGTCAGATGACCGAAGACACTGTCTAAAGAATATTGGTATAATACAGTATTAAAATATTTAAAGTCACATCAATCACATCAAGGTTATACACAGAGCAGAAATGATATTTACCAAAGTCCAACGGACTACGTTCCCTGGGAGCCTTCCTATTCTGGTTCTCCTCGATATCTCTAAAAACTAGCTATTTATTAAAAAATCAGAATTGGCCTGGGGGTACAAGGCGGTACCTCCCCCTATCATCTGATATTTCACCTCTACTAGAGTTGCTATATTTCTCTCTGATCGTCAGACTTACTGACGCCATCGTCGCCAAATCACGGTTGTAAAAACCGCACTCGCAGAGGTATTACGTAACTACTCGCCACATGGCCTCCACAGCTGGACTAAGTGCATATTGGAATGCTCGATCGCGCGAAGTATTGCGTAACAAGTTGCCCAGCTAGCTAAGTGCATTAGGAACTGCACACGGCCCTCTAACACAATTAAAATCGCCACAGGCGAAACAAATTTAAGCGCATGTTCCGTCACAGTACATTGCCATATATCAGAAAAAAAAAAATATCTTCGTTCATTTTAGCTAACGATAGGAATTTAAAATGTTAGCAAACGACTCACTGGCGTAGGAAACTGGGGGAGGCAAGGGGGGGGGGGGGCATGTGCGTCCCCACTTTTCAGATATTTTGCTTTATATTTGCTTTATAATAATGTAAAAGTGTGTAAATATAAAAGTGTGCCATCCCCCACTTTTTGGCACCTTCCTACGCCACTGTGACTTATATAGTAGCAAGAATAAATCGAGTCACGTCTCGCCTATTATACCTTGGACAGGACTCTCTGGTGAAATCAGATAGCGTGTCTACGACAGGCGTGCTTGAACAGTTCTCTGAAGGAAACATACCAAATATTACCCACACCCACACGTCACTCTGTCTCTAGTACATCAGCTGCCTTATGGTAATACTTTTAAATCAATTCAGCACTAAAATGATCACAAATTTTAGTTAAATAAATAAATAAACAAATCCGGATTAAAACCATCCGGCACAGGACATTTATTATGTTTGTCCATTCTGTTCACGACGTTAATAATTTTGAATAATAAGATCTAGCTTCCTCATCTACACCCGTTTGGGGCGGGACGTATCTAAATGGTAAAGCGTTCGCCTAATGCGCGGTCGGTCTAGGATCGAGCTTTGTCAGTGGGCCCATTGAGCTTTTTCTCGTTTTAGCCAGTGCACTACAACGGGTTAAAGGCTGTGCTATGTGCTTTTATGTCTGTGGGAAAGTGCATATAAAAGATCCCTTGCTACTTATGGGAAAATGTAGCGGGTTTCCTCTCTAAAAATATATGTCAAAATGACCAAATGTTTGACATCCAATAGCAGATGATTAATAAATCAGTGTGCTCTAGTGGTGTCGTTAATCTAGGGGCAGGATTTAGCTACGTCGATTGAGCGCTTGCCTGAGGTGCTTATAATAAATGTCGTAGGGTCGAACCACCTTGGTGGATCCATTCAACTGACTGGGTTTTTCTCGTTCCAACCAGTGCACCACAACTGGACAAATGCCAGGGTATGTGCTTTCCTGTCTGTGGGAAAGTGCATATAAAAGATCCCTTGCTGCTAATGGAAAAAAATGTAGCGGGTTTCCTCTGATGACTACGAGTCAGAATTGCCAAATGTTTGAAATCCAATAGTAATAGCCGATGATGCTCTAGTTGTGTCGTTAAACAATATAAACAAACAAAACTAAGTTAAAATTTGAATACGATGATCATTATTCAGCCTTTGTTTTTAAGATTCAGAATTAAAATGAATGATCATACCTTTAATTTCTACAACAGGCATTTCAACAAAACAAGTGATCAGACATGGTTAACAAATCGTGGTATTGTTCGACTACTGGAATGTATTTCCCATGATTTGGAATAGCTGTAAATATACAAGCGATAAACATGCTGCTAGGGAGAATCTAGTATTTTGAAAAGGGAGGTTACAGTGGTAAAGCACTCGTTTGATGCGTGGTCGGTCTAGGATCGATCCCCATCAGTGGGCTATTTCTCGTTCCAGCCAGTGCACCACGACTGGTATATCAAAGGCCGTGGTGTGTGCTATCCTGTCTGTGGGATAGTGCATAATAAAGATATCTTGTTACTAATGGAAAAATGTAGCGGGTTTCCTATCTACAGGTCAATTCATTCTTTGATCGCCGACCTCATGCGCAACTTATAATTTTTTATTTTTATTAGGTAAACCAAAAAGCGTTGAATGAATGCGCACTAAAATTTTATATGAACTATGTTAAAATCATACTGAATTGACTGAAAAATGAGGATTAGGTTTGTTGAACAGGAAGAGGACTGGGTGAGTCAACTACTCGCCGACAAGAGTCAGCGGTGAAGTGTAAATATAGCTTAAGGCTATATGCCAAATTACCAAATCCAATAGCCGATGATTAATAAATCAATGTGCTCTAGTGGTGTCGTTAAACAAAACAAACAAACTATGTGTACTTGCAAACACACGTGTTGGTGTCGGGTGAAAGAAGACTAATTTTTAACTTGACATTTTCTGATGGGGGGGGGGGGGGGGTTAAAGCCTAAACCCCTTGGATTCGCCACATTCTGAACACAACGTTAGCATACATTATCTAAGAAAGAATTATTAAATTTCGAAAACATTTTTTTAATTATTAAATCAAGGAAGGAAGGAAATGTTTTATTTAACGACGCACTCAACACATTTTATTTACGGTTATATGGCGTCAGACATATGGTTACGGGCCACACAGATATTGAGAGAGGAAACCCCCTGTTGCCACTTCATTTTATATGCACCATCCCACAGACAGGATAGTACATACCACGGCCTTTGTTACATCATTTGTGGAGCACTGGCTGGAACGAGAAATAGCCAAATTGGTCCACCGACGGGGATCGAACGTCGAGCCCTTTTATTACACCAAGTCTTGGCTTATTTAATATATTTAATACCCTCACCTCAATATGGCCAATGCATTGGCTTTACGGCGTATGTTACACAATACTTTTCTACAGCAATTTGCAAGTCTTGACATTTTCATTAGAGGCATATTCAGATAATTTCTGAAAGCGTAGCGATGGCAGTCGTTCGCTAGACTGGTTTTTACGCCTAACCCTAGATGGATGTGATATGTTAGAAGACGATGGTACCAGTCCAATTATTTCCGATCATTCGGCCTCCTGAACAGACCAAAAATTGCATACGAGTTTCCTCTCCGGTTGCGGGTTTCCGCTCTCATTCTCTTAAGAAGATTCAAAATAAGCATTCGTTAAACGGTCAGGTCAGAGGGTTTTATGTGCACATTCAGAGCAAGCTGTTGTAGCGTTCGCTTGTCAAGGACAGGAAAGGGGTTGGGGGTGGGGGTGGGGTGGGGTGGGAGAGGGGACTGCCTGCAATGGCTGGTGCAAGAGAGCATCAGCGGTGGGGGGGGGGGGGGGTCGTTTTGGTGCTATGGAATTTGAAAGTCTCGTAGGATTAAGCCAAAAAAGAAAGGTTGCGTAGTTTTAATAAAGGAATATGGGCGCTTTTTTTAACGGTCTGCTGAAAAATAAAGGGGAGCTAAGTATTATTTGAACTCAATATGCCGAGAGTAACTCATTATTGGAACCTAGCTCATTGATGGCTGTTGTTGGGCGTCTCCCTAGGTTGTCCCAGTAGTGGCACTTAGAAGGGCCTGATCTGTTTAGATCGTGGCAGGGCAACCCATTGGAGATTCGTTTGCAATTTCCCATTAATTGGCAATAACCGTAGTTTTAAAAGTGCTGAGGTGTTGATAAACAAACATTACACGTGTTCTCTGTTGACGTTGACGATTGAACCACAGTGAAAACGTTACAGTATGTTCCTCCACACTTGACTATTTCCCCTGCCTATTCAGCTTGCTGTCAGTTTAGCCCATCACAGGCCGCTACACGAGTATAGAAACTCCGTTCAACACACGGGTACTAATCCTGTTGACACCTTGTGTTTCTTTGTGTTGTCTGTGAATGCCTCGAGTGCTCGCCGTGTGACACGGAATGACCGCCACAATGATCGGGTGTGTCCGGCACGGAGGCCAATCCAATGGTACATGACACACATTGTGTGTGTGCTCAATGGGTTACTATAAGAACTGCCATATGTTTGATTAGGGCTAATCCAGAAACTGTTGTATGGGGCAGTGTGGGTGTGTGTGGGGTGGGGGTGGTGAGAAGCACTGGAATAATATATCTGGATGTGAATGTCTGCACAATTATTTCTTTCTTTCTTGTTTATCTTTCTGTTTTTCTTTGTTTTAGATAAATAATACATCAATTCAAACCAGATGGCACATCCTCCACAGGCAGGAAGAATTTTATAAAGTGGAATATTGGGGGTGGTGTGCAGACCTCTACGTGAAAACAAAATTGAGGGGAGTGATTAATTGCTCCCCTAACTTAGATTATGGGGAGCCATTTAAACTGTTACCGTAATTTCACGCGTATAGCCCGGTGCACCGGATAAGCCGCGTTACGTAATAAATGGTTATTGGGTAAAAACGATGATCAGATAGCTCTGGTACCATATTGATATCATATACATTCACATGCTAACAATTACTCTCCTTGAACTAGTCTAGGTGAGTGACAAGAAGGAGTGATAGCTCGCCTAAAACGACGTGTTCTGGGTGAGGAAGAAGGGTGACGATTTGACACTGTACCACTGACTGGTAGACTGGTAGTAAATATGAACACGAGCAGTGTTGTTAGGGTGAAACTCATCTCTATAATATATAAAGAACCTGTACCAGTAACGAAGCAGGGTCGTTCACCTGACCCCAAATCCGCGTCTGAATTCACATACAATATGGATTTCCGTAGCATCCACTAGTGTAGCCAAATTTTTTTAATTGAGGGGTATCCATATGTAATTTTATGGGGCGACAGGCAAATATAAAAGGTTTGTGAGAAAAGAGTGTGATAATGAGTCTTCACCCCACCCCACTCTGATTACGCCAGTGGTAGCATACTATCTTTGATTATGGAGCTAAGCCAGACATTATCACATACTGGCCTGAGGCTTCGAATTATCATTTTATCGGTAGATATTGTCTAGCCTATGGGGAATGTCTGTTGTGGTTAGTGGTTAGTGGTGGGTTTTTTTGTTTGTTTGTTTTTTAATGCAGATATCATCGTCAAATTATGTACTAGTAGTTTTGCGGTGTATAAGGTGGGTGTTTAAAAAACATTGCGTCCATAATTCCCTCCCCACCCTCACGAGCTAATATTTGGAACAGCTCTTATTGATGAGCTCTGTGGCGGGAACGCTGAGTTTGACGTCTGCTGACAGCGCGAATGGTTGATGACGTCTGACAGAGAATAAATAGTTGGTTATACTACGCATATATTGGTGTTATTGTAACGTGTCTGCTTTGAAGATTTTCTAAGCTTTATAGACGATGGCATATATCTTGCTGTTTCTTACATTCTTTCAGTTGTTTGACAAATGGGACGCCTGGAAAATGAGATATAATCCTTTGATGGATATCGGTCGTGTTGAGTGGATGTAGGTTACTCGTGTCTAAGGATGAGCGGTATGATTTTTGTATATACAGGTGTTTTGTTATTAATAACCTACAAGCTATGAATGATTTGCCTATGTGCGTCTCTAGGATAATGTTGATTGGAGGACTGGCAAATTAAGGCAAGTAATTAGGATTTAGGGGACTCGGAAAAATATATCTTCATGCCTTACTGGGGGGGGGGGGGAGAACGTAGCCCAGTGGTAAAGCGCTGGCTTGATGCGCGGTCGGTTTAGGATCGATCCTCGTCGGTGGCCCAGTTGGGCTATTTCTCGTTCCATCCTGTCTGTGGGATGGTGCATATAAACGATCCCTTGCTGTCAACTGAAAAAAGAGTAACCCATGAAGAGGCGATAGCGGGTTTCCTCTCTCAATATCTGTATGGTCCTTAACCATATGTCCGACACCATATAACCGTAAATAAAATGTGTTGAGTGAGTCGTAAAATAAAACATTTCCTTTCTTCCTTTGGTGGGTATTTTTGTTTATCAATACAAGACTTATAAGCCCACATTAGTAATGACATTGTATTGCTCAACCGAGTTTCCAGATGTTGTTCGAAGTGTGCATTAATTTATTATTTTTAATCTTGGAGATTGGATCCATAACGCCTAGAATAGTCCTGGACCCGTTCTTATGGAAATATTTAAAATTAAAGTTTGTTTTGTTTAACGATACCTCTAGAGCAGATTAATTTATTAATCACGGCTATTGGATGTCAAACATTTGGTAATTTTGACATATAATCTAAGAGAGGAACCCGCTATATCGGCTAGAGCGAAAAATAGCCCAATGGGTCGACCGACGAGGATCGATCCCAGACCAACCCCGCATCTAGCGAGCGCTTTACCACTGGGCTAAATGTTTAAAGTCCAGACTTCAAACGTCTATTTCTGTGCTGGGGTGTCGTTAAACATCTATTCTATTCTATCTATTCTATTCAAACGTCCACTGCGGCATGCAAGTTATATGACATTGCTATGACGTTAAGGACTCCCAAGTTTAGACTTTAAAAGTTTTATAAGCACTTATAAGCAAATTACAAGTTTTCATTATGTTGTTTTTTTCGGGGTATTTTTTTTTTTTGGGGGGGGAGGGGGGTTAACATGCATCGAGATGAACTTTATAAACAATGTCAACACTTTAAAAAAAAAAAAATCACACCAAGAGGTAGAAAATAAACAGACACTTGGTGAAGTAAAAAAGATACAGATACATATATTACTTTTGCGACGGGCGTCACAGGATGGAACCACCTCGGTGGATCCATTCAACTGATTAACTTTTTTCAATGAATGCACTACAACTGGTCAAAGACTGCGGTATGTGCTTTCCTGTCTGTGGAAAAGTGCATACAAAAGATCCTTTGCTGCAGTAGGAAAAATGTAGCGGGTTTCCTCTGATGACTGTGTCAGAATTACCAATAGTCAATGAATAATTTATCAATGTTCTGACGGCGGCGACGGCATTAACAGTTGCGTTTAGCTCATGCCTATAGTTTCTCATTTAGCTCGGTTTTTCCACAATTATGTAGAAAAAAAAAGAAAGAAATGTTTTATTTAACGACGCACTCAACACATTTTATTTACGGTTATATGGCGTCAGACATATGGTTAAGGACCACACAGATTTTGAGAGGAAACCCGCTGTCGCCACTATATGGGCTACTCTTCCGATTAGCAGCAAGGGATCTTTTATTTGCGCTTCCCACAGGCAGGATAGCACAAACCATGGCCTTTGTTGAACCAGTTATGGATCACTGGTCGGTGCATGTGGTTTATACCTACCCATTGAGCCTTGCGGAGCACTCATTCAGGGTTTGGAGTCGGATCCGAACTGGGATCCGAACCCAGTACCTACCAGCCTGTAGACCGATGGCCTACCACGACGCCACCGAGGCCGGTCAATTATGTAGAAGTCTTAGTTTATAGTTGCGCTTTTGGATGTTTATCATAGTGCATTGTCAAAAACTAAAATTATTAATGTAACTCAACTCTAAATTTACGCATTTAACTCTGTTTCACACAAACTATAACTGTAAGTCTTAAATGATTAAACTTGGTTTATAGTTTTATCTATGAATGTTTATTGAATTAAAATTTTAATTAATTTTTTGCTTTTTAAAAGCTAAGTAAAAAAAAAAAAACCCAACAAGACACACATGGATTTATGAATGCAATCATTAGCAACACCGAATAAAAATTTGTTTTGTTATACGACACCACTAGAGCACATTGATTCGTCAATCATCGGCTAGTGGATGTCAAATATTTGTTAATTCTATCATAGTGTTACAGAGGAAACCCGCTACATTTTATCAATGTTTATCGGCTATTGGATGTCAAACATTTGGTAACTTTAACATATAGTCTTAGAGAAAAAAAACACCCTCGCTACACGTTTCATTAATAGCAAGAATTGCACATACCACGGCCTTTGATATACCAGTCGTGGTGCACTGGTTGGAACAAGAAATAACCTAATGGGCCACCGGCGGGGATCGACGACAGACCTACCGCGTATCAGGCGAGCGCGTTACCCTGGTCTACGTCCCGCCTTCGTTGACACCGACGCGGACTTATATTGTTTTATAAGGACTTTATATATATATATATATATATATATATATATATATATATATATATATATATATATATATATATATATATATATTTATATCTCATAATAATACTTAAAAAGTATGCCTATGTTAATTTGTTTTGTTTAGGTGTTCTCCATCTGTTGGTAATATCAAGGACCCCCTCCCCAAATCCTGGAAGATCACCCAACCTCACAAACATACAATATATTACTACTACTTAAATAAAACATAAAACATTTCTAGACTGGATCTGCAGTATATTCGTAGAATTTTTATATTGAACACTGAAATATTCCTAATAAAATCTCCCTAAAATATATTAAAATGTACGGTTCGTGTACATGTATACCGATCTATAATCAATCTAAATCAGTCTGTACGTCTGTCCTTGTCATTCTACGTGTTTTGAACAGACGCACAAGGGTGACATTTATTATGCCAGTGACTGACATTTATTCATAAACACATCGGGGAAAAAAAGTATTTTTCATTTTACCACGGACCCGAGAGTGCTTAGCCCACCTGAAAAGGTAACAATGAAGCATTGTAAAATTCTTGTAATACAGACATTCTTTTCACTCCTTTCAAATCACTCGGGATAGCGCCTTCACAGCCTGAATCGTACCTAGCGGGTGACTGGGACAAAAAAAAAAGAGCACATTTTGTCTACAAAACAAAGTCACAGATTTTTTTCTCTCACAATTTACTGTTTATTTTATTTTCTTATAAACACACTGGGTACAAAGAGTCCGTGTTCGTAACTGAAAGTCTTTTTTAAGCGGGTGGTAAGCCATAGCATATTTGTATTGCAAGAGCCTATCCGTAATAGTGTAAATGTCCATACTTTCTTAACTCATTTACGTTCCCATATCCACTTGAGGTTCAGGCACGCCCGTCCTGGGCACAGTATACAGATCTAACATGTGATACTATTGCGACAACATAAAATTTTACCATTATACTTTTTGTGTGAATTTTAATGTTACAATAACTTTATCCTTTTCACCAATAGTTAACGTAGACTAACGCCAATAAAAACAAAGAAAGAAAGAAATGTTTTATTTAACGACGCACACAACACATTTTATTTACGATTATATGGCGTCGGACGTATGGTGAAGGACCACACAGATATTGAGGGAGGAAACCCGCTGTCGCCACTCCATGGACTGCTCTTTTCTATTAGCAGCAAGGGATCTTTTATATGCACCATCCCATAGACAGGATAACACATACCACGACCTTTGATATACCAATCGTGGTGCACTGGCTGGATTATACAGAGAAATATAATATTTAATATGTAACTGTTATTGTTTAAAAATGTATGCTAGTCACCGCGGCAACATCTTAAAAATGGTGGTAGAAAAACTCAGGACAGTCCCTTTAAAAGGAAATGTATGGGTAATCACGAAATTCACAGTTGTTATTGTCAGCTCGCCGTATAACGCGAGTAGGATGTCCCCTCGCGCACTCTCAAAAGTGTCGGTGTCGGGTTTCGGGTGGAAATTACACGCCTATTTCTCCACCAGACAGCTGGGATTCTTTACAACGCCTGGCTCGTTATCTGACGAAATGATTGTTTACACCTCGCCGGTGGGAGGGGCTTACACGTATGTCCGCGGCAATAAAATGCGTCTCTCGGATGATAGGTGTTCAACGTCGCATCACGGTGATGATGTATTGTAAAGCCAGTGACTAATTTGGGTGAAATAAATGGGATGACAATTCGGACGTGTTTTCTTTGAACGTGTGGATATGTGGATTATATAAATTCTTATGTGTTTTGACGTGGAATCCATTACTTATAGGTCTTAAAGCAGGTATAATTAATAACTACAATAATAATGATGATGAAGATGGTTATTATAATACTAATGATGATGTTTTGATGTTGATTAAGATGATGACGATGATAATGTTGATATTATTAGTAATGCTAGTTACTACTATTATAGTAGCAATAGCATTTTAAGTGGTAGTCATAGTAAGTGGATACAAAACTGATATCATTGATCATTTATAATTTATAATATGTCTGTTCATAAGCCTTCATATACACACACACACATACATACGTACGTACGTATGTACGTGTGTTATGTATATATATATATATATGTACGTTCATTTTTATATTTTTATTCATTGATAGTCTCTCATAGTTCCTGTAAGGAATGGCTTATATACCTTTAAGTTTATACTGTATTTTAAATTGCATTTTTAATATTGTCTGTCTGTCTACTTAGACAACAACGTACGTATGCACACACGCACGCACACGCCTTCTGATGGCACGCACTACTGTAGATATGGTATTTTTCATCAAGACAAATGATATAAAACAAACATTTAATTTTGTAACCATTATCCTTTGTCAAGCAGCCTTTAAATTTTCATAATTTACAAACACTTTGTACATGTATTAGAAAGTGCATTATTAAATTTTCCTCCTTGAAAAAACAATAGAATAAAGAAATGACTCGTCAGTTAATCGCCGTATTTTATTATTTTACATTACATTTTACGTCAACCACCATTTTAAAAGTAACTTTGTATTAAAGGGTCTGTCCTGGGTATGTAGCCATTATGTGGTCATGTGCTGATGTTTGTAGAGCTGTCATATTTCAGTTTACTTCGTAATATAATAATAAAATTAAAAAAAGTTGTACGTACGAAATTATTGAAAGGTAAAATCCGGTTTGGGCTACTATAAACAATAGGACAACACACACCTTGTTTATACAAATACTGAATTCTAAACAAGAGAATGTATTTAATGTGCAATAATCAAAACGGTTCTGTTAGTTAGCAACACCTTGCAATAGAAACAAACTCAGGACTGTTACTTTAAAGTGAAACTTATACCAACTGTAGACAACACAAACGGTTTTTGAGCTAATTTTCAATGTTCTTTAAAAATATCAAAAAATAAAATAAATCAATGTCCTGTGTTTCGTACGTTTATGACTAAAATGTGTTATTTTAGTCATTAAAAAGACGTGTAGTTACTCGGAGACGTTACAATAGAAGAATACCTAGAGGACAATCCCTTTGACGTAGTTACTCGGAGACGTTACAGAATACCTAGCGGGCAATCCCTTTGACGTAGTTACTCGGAGACGTTACAGAATACCTAGCGGGCAATCCCTTTAACTTCCTCTCCCGTCCAACCACTGCCCCACGACTGGTATATCAAATGATGTGATACGTGTTTTTCTGTTTTATCTGCAGAAAAGTGCATATTAAAGATCCCTTGCTACTTATGGAAAAATGTAACAGATTATCTCTGAAGACTACGTGTCATAATGACCAAATGTTTGACATCCGGTAGCCGATGATTACTTAATTAATATAATATTATGCTTTAGTGATGTCGTTAAAGAAAACAAATATTAATTTTTCTTTAACTGCATCAACAGTATTTGAATCACGATAGTTTCATTTGTGAATACAGCGTAGAATTTTTTTTTATAATTTTGCGTGTACGATTTTGTCATAATGTCGACGTGACTTCGTAATATATCGATTAAATGTATATGCCGATAATACAACAAGAATATAATTTCAGTTTAATTTGTTTCCGTGCATTTGAGATCTGTTGAATACCCTTGTCATTGAATGTGCCTTACCTTTTGTTTCGAGAATACTTAAAAATGAGCATACTCGATAAATATTGGAGTACTGCTGTGACTGTTATTGATGTCAACATCTCCCGTATACATCTGAATAGCATGTGTCTCATTAAAACGCAATGCATATTTGTCAGCTACCATTAAAGCAAACTAGCACATAACGAACTGCGATTTTACAAGAATATATATACCGAGCAGAAAGAGATCGAAACGACACCTCAGAAAATTATAAACTGCGGTTTCTTGGAAGGAAATGTTTTATCTAACGACGCACTCAACACATGCTATTTACGTTTATTTGGTGTCTCGTGCGGTTTCTTGGTGTCTAACATTAGGCCAACTTCGACACTTGGTCGCCAGAAAAAAGAAAAGAAACCCGCTAAGGCGCTTACTCATAAAAATAACCCCCAAAACAATAACAAAAATGCGCAACAAAAAATAAAAACCAAAACAAAACCAACAGCATAAAAACACAAAAACAAAACAGAAAACAAAACAGAAAACAAAACATTAAAAAAGAAGACACCCCCCCTCACACACACACACACACAAACCCCCCCAAAAAACAAAAAAACAACAAAAAAAAACAAACAAGAAAAAACAACCCCCACGGGATCTTTTATATACATTTTCGAAGGACAGAATAGCAGATAGGCCTACTACGGCCTATCTTGTACCAGTTGTGGGACACTGGTTGGAACGGGAAAATGCCCCGAGTCTACCAAGGACGATCGATCTTGCCATCCATTGTTAATTAAAATTGTAAATTCCATAGCATTTGTATTGCCACCATCTTTCCCCGGGACACTCAAGGAAATGTTTTATTTGACGACGCACTTAACACATTTTATTTACGGTTGGCAATATGACGTCGGACATATGGTTAAGGACCACATAGATATTGAGAGAGGAAATCCGCTGTCGCCACTTTATGGGCTACTCTTTTCGATTAGCAGCAAGGGATCTTTTATAGTACATACCACGACCTTTGTTACACCAGTTGTGGAGCACAATGTGTGACCAAGGCATGTAAGCACGTGGCAAATAGTTAAAGTTTGTTTTCTTTAACAACACCACTAGATCACATTGATTTATTAATCATCGGCTATTGGATGTCAAACATTTGGTAATTCTGACATATGGTCTTAGAGAGGAAACCCGCTACATTTTCCCATTACTAACAATAAGGGCTCTTTAATGTGCAGTTTCCCACAGAGTCGTCAACAAGTTCTGATTTCATTTAGACTGCAAATATCAACAGAATTAAATTACAATTGTTTGTGGTATCCATTTAAATTATAGGTGAGGTGGATGCTCGAATGTTGTATTCTGTCATCTTGTCCTTTTGAAAATAAAGGAAAGTGAAAAAAGATGTTCAGTTTTTGGCGTTCAGATGTCTGAAACTTCCCTGTAACAAATATGTCACAGAACGACGTCACGATGTATTTGAATGGCATTCCAACCAGGAACAAGACTTGATTAAAATATATAAATGTTAATGTTTTAAAATGTGAATATTCATTTGAACTGCTTACACCACCAACAGAAATAGAAAGTCACACACGTGCGCACACTCATTCTCTTTCTCTCTCTCTCTCTCTCTCTCTCTCTCTCTCTCTCTCTCTCTCTCTCTCTCTCTCTCTCTCTCTCTCTCTCTCTCTCGTGTGTGTGTGTTTGTGTGTGTTTGTGTGTGTGTTTCTCTCTCACTCTCCATATATAAGTGTGTGTGGAATGGCAAATGCCGCGAATCTCTGTCGAGCAGTATTCACCATCTGACCTCTCTCTTTCTCTCTCTCTCTTTCTCTCTCTGTCTGTCTCTGTCTGTCTGTCTGTATGTCTCTCTCTCTCTCTCTCTCTCTCTCTCTCTCTCTCTCTCTCTCTCTCTCTCTCTCTCTCTCTCTCTCTCTCTCTATCTATCTATCTCTCTCTCTCTCTCATACATACATGTAGAGGTAATCACAGAGATGTAGAAAGAAAAGAGGAGCTCGAGGGTTCGAGAGACGTTGGAGATGGAAACGAACACGAAAAGGGGACAATCTACTATGTATATAATACATAGAGAATACTGCATGATTGGCCTTTTTATATCATTTAGTTTACAACTAGCTTTTCTAAACCGTATTTAACGAGCGAAAGAGAGTTGGATACGTTTTTAAACAACAAGTCGTAAGATAAATGTTATCTAACGGACACGAATGCAGTATTCTATTTCTTACATATCCTCAAAAAGACAGGTTTTAAACAAATTTAAACGTCTTTTCCGACATAAAGGTATTTACAGTCCTTGCGCTTGTTAGTTAACTTACGCGTCACAGTAGTCAATTTCCGGTTAACACAGACACATCACAGTGTAATCGATTTTAATCATGCTTTTTTTCATTGGATGATATGGCGTTGGCGACCAGATTCTTACCTAGGAGCAGTCAGTCGTATCTCTAAATTGTTATCACACATATACGTATTATTAGTATGTGTTATCAAAAATAACGAATATTTTCCCACTGAAAGGTGTGTAAGAAATATTATTTAAAAAATCAATACACCACCTAGGTAAACCAATAAAAATGCACCTCCCATGCACGTCATATCAACTCAAACTACAAATAATCGCCAGCTAGCATTAAAATATAGTTGACACGATTGGTGATAATCTTCTGTCTCTAAGTATAGTTTTACATTAATTATGTTTATTGCTGTACCTGTCGTGAATAATGTATGTGTTGAGAACCCAGAAATCGGACGAAATGTCACTCGTGAGACTGATAACATCAAACTAGTGGGTATTGACGTGTTAACATGAATATCCTATTGTCGCTGTAGGTTTGTCGCCCAAAGCACATTTCACTGTCGCCGCAGATTAATTGGGAAATATTATAGTTTGCTTGTGTTTCGTGTAGTGCAATACAGAGCGAGACTACAGCAAAGTAGTGTAGTGTAGTGGGGTGCGGTGCGGTGCGGTGCGGTGTGGTGCGGTGCGGTGTGGTGCAGTGTGGTGCGGTGAGGTGCATAATAATATCATACACAATACGGCAAAGACTGAACAAAAAGTTAGTTTGTTTTATTTTGATACCACTAGTGCACATTGATTTATTAATCATCTGGGGTGGAGGGTTGGGGGGGGGAGAGAGTCGTTAAACATCTATTCTATTTTTTATTTAATTATAGGCTATTGAATGTCAATCATTTGGTAATTCTGACATATAGTCTTAGAGGGGAAACCCGCTACAGGCTGACACTTTACCACTGGGCTACCTCCCGTCCTGAAGGAAAAAAAAAAAGAAACATAAGAAATAAAGACGTAAGACAGAAAGAAAGAAAAAAGAAACATAAGAAATAAAGACGTAAGAAAGAAAGAAAAAAGAAAGAAAGAAAAAAGAAAGAAAGAAATATAAGAAATAAAGAAAGAAGGAGACAGAAAAGAAAGGAGAATGAACTTTTGTTATGTGTATCTGGTTTATTAGTTTATTTTGCCATTCGACACAAACCAATCCACACTTAGTAGTTTATGTATTCGACTTGTTGTTGACTCGTAATGTTGTTGGATGTGGTAAACTATTCTATTCGTTCCTACACTAACAAACGATGGTAGGCCTACTGACATTGAAATGCACCGTGGAGACGTAAGAATTTTTTTTATGACAAGTTTTATAGCCATATAAGTGGTCATTTACACAGGGTCGCGTGAATACGTCTAGGTATTTAAACGTTTCAAAGTAAAAACTACATTTCTCATTACGTGTGTACGACCACTACTACTACTACTACTACTACTACTACTACTACTACTACTACTACTACTACTACTACTACTACTACTACTACTACTAAAACTACTACCACTACCACTGTCACTACCACTACCACTACCACTACTACCATTACCACCACCACCACCACTACCGCTACCACTACCACTACCACTACCACTACCACTACCACTACCACTACTACTACTACTACTACTACTACTAGTACTACTACTACTACCACTACTACTACCA